>NC_080423.1:71002924-71122924 GCF_029873635.1 Malania oleifera
TTCTTCATAAGATCATCAATATGTGTGTCTTTTTATTTTTCGGTAGATATTGAGGTTTCTAGTTGATTGTTTAGCTTTTCATTTTGCTCTTTAAAGGCTATGTTTCTTTTAATCACTTTTATGAACCTATTGTGTAAGGAAAATAATTTAGCCTGGATTTCTTTGTATGAAGGCATACTATCACATGAATCACTACATGACTCATCACTAGATTCTTCAGATGAACTATAGTAGGGCCTCAGTATTGTGATCCATGAAGCATATGTTTGCCACTTCTTGTTCACTTGATTTGTTCTTCGATTCACTTGAGCTTGTATCATCCTATGTAGCTTTCATTGCCTTCTTTTTCTTCTTCTTGTCTTTCTTCAGCTATGGACAATCAGGTTTCATATGTCCAACCTTTTTGCAGTTATAACAAGTAGGAGGTTCATTCTTGGTTTCCTTTTTATTTGTTTCTCCTTTATTAGCTTTTGATCCTTTAAACATCCGAGGGAACTTCTTGTTCTTTTTGAAAAACTTTCCAAGTCTTCTAGTAATGAAGGCTAGTTCATCATCATCTAATTCATTGTCTTCGTCTTGGTCACTAGAGTTTTCTTTGGTAGCCAGGGCTCTTGATTTCCTATTCTTGTTATTTTAAGAATTTCTTTCATTCATTGCCTTCTCATATGTGAGAAGGGATCCAATCAATTCATCAATAGAAGTATTTTTCAAGTTTCTTCCTTCCATGATTATTGTGGCCTTAGGTTCGCATATCAGAGGAAGTCCTCTAAGGATTTTCCGAATCATTTCATAAGTTGAGTAATTTTTCCCTAAAGCATTTAAGGAGTTTATTATATAAGTAAACCCGGTATACATGCTAGTGATATTTTCATTCGGGTTCCTCTTAAGTGCCTTATACTCGCTTATGAGCATGTTGATTCTACTATCTCTAACATCAATGGTTCCTTGATAGGTTACCTATAGTTTGTCCCATATTTCTTTGGCTGATTTACATGCCATGACCCTATTAAACTCATTTATGTCCAAAGTACAATATAGTGCATTCATTGCACTTGAGTTTACTTGTAGCATTTTAAAATCATTGTCGGTCATCCCTTTTTCTTAGTTGGGCACTTCTTTGCCTTTAACAGTTTTAGTAGGGATGTGGTCACCATGTGTGATGACTTTCCATGCTTTCAAATCCATGGTTTGTAAATAGATTCTCATTCTTTGTTTCCAAAGAGTGTAGTTTACACCACAGAAAATAGGAGGTCTACTTCAGGATTGACCCTCAACAAAAGGAGATACACCTAGGTGTGCCATAGAAATCTTTATATAGCTTCTAATTAAGATTTTCTATAACCCCGCTCTGATACCAATTGAAATGGAAGCTGTAATCCTAAGAGGGGAGGGGTGAATTGGGATTTTAAAAAAAATTCTTTATAACCTCTTTTATTAATTCTTTCAGTAATCCCACATGTATAGTTGATTTAAATTTTAATCACAAGTTCAGGTAAGAATTAATTCAGTTATAAATCTTTATCAATGAGAATACAAGATTGAATACTTTGTAGTTTTTCCAAGACTTTTTCCAAGACTTTGAATCAACACCAAATAAACCAACTCAATCAACCAAGATGAGCTTCACAATATCAAACAATATATCAATTCCAACAATGCTTGCAAGATTCAGCTTTTGAATATGACAACCCACTCAACAAGATAAGCTGGATTTCAATAGAAAAAGAAATAAAGAATTCAACCTAGCTTCCGAAACATAGAAATCAAATAAACTACTTTCAATATTAATGAGCTTTGGTATCTATCAATTAACAAATTAATGAGTCTTGAGTATTAATCAATCAACGTACCCCCTTATGGTTTCCACAATATGTATTGATCAACCAACATACTCCCTTTTGGTTTTCACAATTCCCAAAAGTAAATTAATTTTCAGCAATTTAATATCCAATCCACGTAGTTTAAGTGTGCAGAAAATTAAAGAGAGTAGGGAAGAGAGTGACACCAAGAGTTTACGAGGTTTGATTATCCCCGCCTACATCCTTGCCTTAGGCAACACACCTAAGGATTCCACAATACCACTCCTTTACGGGTGGAGCAAACCTTTTATAACACTTCTTCAATAGGATAGAGCCCTCCTCTCCAAGCGATACCCCACGGTCGGTACAACAATTCAAAAATCCTAAACTGTTAACAAGTCAACAAGAGAATTTGGTGTACAAAGACACCCTCAACAAGAGCTGATTAGTACATGTTTAATGTACAACTATATACTTCGAATCAAAATATCAAATATAGAGAATTTGAAGCTTTAGAAATCTATCACCATGATCTTCTTTATTTCATTGAAAGATTTAGAATTTGTTCGCAAAGATCGGTGAGAAAATATCAACAAGACTCAGTAGAAACTTCAGTAAGTATATGAGCAAGAGAGCTTTTGAAGATTGCAAGCAATAAGGCTTGTTTGTAGGTTTTAATTCTTGGTGTCTAAAATCCTTTGTCTTAGGAGGAATTCATAGAGTTTAAAAAGTGTATTTCCCTTGGTGACTTGGAGTGTTTCCCAAGTTTTCATAACGTTTAGAATTCCAACTCAATTTCGGAAACTTCTCGTTACTTTTAAAATTTTGAATTTCGAGGGGTCAGTTGACTGGACTCAAGGGGTCAGCTGCCTAGGCTTTTAAAATTAGTGAAATTTCAAAGTCAGTGTAGAGTCAGTCGAATGGGCTCACCAGAGTCAGTTGACTGTGCCTTTACTGTCTACCCAAATTTATTCTACATAAATGTTTAGTCAACTGGGCTAGCAAGGGTTAGTCCCCTGGATAGTTCAAAAACCTGTCTTTCAATTTGTTTCCAAATTCTTTTTGTGGTCTTTTTTACTTGTCAAAACACTTTGAGACCCTTGAAAATATTTTTCAGGGTTTTTCAAAATATGGTCTCTAAGTCGATGATTTATCCTAATAAGCTTCAAAGAATCCATATTGACTTTTGAATGAAGTACTTACATAAAGACTTTCTTAAGACTTAAAAATGTTCTAAGCTCGGAATCTTCATGTTTGTCTTTTGTTGAGTCCATCTTAACTTTGAGGTTCAATACTCTTTTAAGATTTCATCAAATCATCTTTGAATCCATGCTTTCATACTCTTTAAGCTTTCATTTTTCATCTTGTGCTTGGAATGTAATCTTTCAATAAGGCTTGTAATCACTTAATCTTGAACTCATATACTTGATTCCTAAAACATCATCACTTTAACCAAAACATGTTAAATACCCTTAATTTGTTATCATCAAAACAAGATTCGTAAGTCATGTTAGGCCAACACATTCTTTTATGCATTTTATTTCTTTTATGGTCAGTTGG
Organism: Malania oleifera; assembly: GCF_029873635.1. Lineage (NCBI taxonomy): Eukaryota > Viridiplantae > Streptophyta > Magnoliopsida > Santalales > Ximeniaceae > Malania > Malania oleifera. The sequence continues at coordinate 71,006,284 of NC_080423.1, forward strand.
AACAATCATTACAAATTTTGAGTCATCTTCACACCTTCATACTGGGAGTAGCGGGCAAAGAAAATCCAAAAAAAATAAAGTTGAGTTCCGTGAACTCAGAGTTTGACATCAAAAACTCAACAAATAAACAAAAGGCTCAATAGTACCTCACAATGTATCATAGTCACCATAGTTGTTCTCTTAGTGCTCTTAAGGGACCCTAAGTGATAGAAATCATGTGCAAGTGTGTTCTAACCTCATGAGATACCATGTGAATACAAGCATTTATATAGACAAATTAACATGAATGAATCATTAGTTAACTCACATAGAGTGAGACAACAATACATAGGCTATATCATGTGAAACTATACACAAGTAACTCACTACATTGTTAGTGAGCATAATAAGGTCATATAAACGATAAGCCTATGCATGCAACTTATAGGTGATATAGATGTATGTAAATGGTATAAACAATGTTAACATGGCATAAAATAGATATTGCTCATTGAAAAATTTCAAAAAGTGTCATTTTTATGCTTTGAAATATGCCATGTAATGGCTTCCTACCCCTTACCCCCAACTTAAAATTTCAGTGTCCTTACTGAAGTGTGGAAAGAAAGAACTTGGAGAATGGGAGAGGAAACACTGCATGGTGCAATTAGATCAATCAATGTACCTGCATAAGAAGTAACCATAAAATCTAGAGATAGCATGCATGCAATAGTACACCGAAGCACAAAAGACATGTAGACATCATGTAATTCTATTAAACCAAAAGCAGTACAAATTATATAAGCCATCAAGAGAATAGGTACATCCCTTCCAAAAGCATGGTGATGCACAAGACAAAAGAAAATACAAATAAGAGAAAATGAATGAAATAAAAAGAAAGAAGATAGTATATACACAAAGAGCACATCAAAAGATCCTAAGAACTAGCCCTAGCCTAATCTGAGCTAGTAGCACCCGCAATTTACCTATAACCTACTCTAAGGACCCTAAACACTATCTACTCTACAATGTACAACCTATGGACTTAAAGAAGAAAGAAAAATAAGAAACACAATTGGGTTGCCTCCCATAAGTGCTAAGTTTACCGTCTTCAGCCAGACGTTGTGAATGCTCGTGTTAGATTCAACTGAGATCGATAATAAGAACCTTCTCCACTAATCCCTCACTAGCCCACTTCACACATGTCCAAGGCTTTCTCTCTAGACTAGAGGTTGAGTCATAAATAGCAAAAATGTTCTCATATGGGTCCTCTAGGCTTGACATGGAAGGGCTATTAAGCTAAAGCTTGATTGCATCTGCGAAAGGACGGTCGAACTTAACTTGGTTAAATGCATCCAAAATGGATTCAACATTAGCTTTCTTCTTAGACTTGGGGTTCGAGTGAAGAGTTGCATAATATGACATTGCAAGGATATAGTGAGGCAATGCTCCAACATTGGAGAAGGCGAGCATCACGGAATTACTCACCAGATTTGAGAAAAAACATTTGCATGGTTTAACACTAGGCTCTATCCCCATCTTCTCCTTACCTATACCTACGTCTAATTTTTTCTCAACCTTTTTGTCTACCTCCCTACCACTTATAGTGGTGGTCATGGCTTGGGTTTGCTCATGATATGTCAAATGGCTGGAAACTAGATTGCTCTCTACCCCTTGTTGTCCTTTTGGGTCAACGAGGGGCTAACTCGGTAACTTCTCCTTCTCCCGCCTACTCAAGGATATAGTTAGTTGGCCCATGGTGACCTCAAGCTTCGCTAAGGACTACGAGTGGGAATGGAGCAATTGTTGATTAATCTAACGATTACCCTCGATGCCCTCAAGGCCCTTCAGTACCATTTCCTAGAAAGAATCATATTGGGGTTGAGGAGGAGATGGATGTTGATATGATGAAGGTCTAGGGGCAGACACAGGAGGATTTTAGGCATTTTCGTATAGGTGAGGAGGTGGAGCAGCAGGTGATATATGAAGTCTTTGTGCTTGAAAACCTAGAACTTGTGGCCTCTAGGAGAAGTTGTGATGCTGAATTCACCCAAAATTGTAAGTATTTTAATATAGGTCATTAATTTACCTATCATACCAATTATAGGTAGCCTTAACTTCCGCTTGCACAAACTCAGGCTGGGAAGGCGCATGGGGGCAATTATAACAAGTTTGTGAAGGATTAGAACAGATGGCGCACACCTCTGCACACGCTGCTGGTTGTGGTTTCTGTCCTAAAGGCAAGAACAAATCTAACTTTTGAACTAGTGTGTGCAGTGTGGGTGCTAGGTCATGGCCTGTAGCTAGCACATAGACTCCCTTAGATCTGGAAGTGGTCATGACTACATGTTGCTGAGAATTTTCGACAAGGTTTTCAAAGAGAACCCAGGCGTCATTCTCGTGTTTGGTGGGGAAAGTACCTCCATAAGAAGCATTTACCATTAACCTATCTTATTCAATCAATCCTTCATAAAAGGTCTGAACCAATTGCCACCTAGGGAACTGATGGTGTGGAAAATTACGTAATAGGTCCCTAAAACACTGCACGTCTCGAAAAATAGTTCCCCGTCCAACTATGAGAAACTAGAGATTGCCCTTCGGCGCTGGTTAGTCTTCCCAATTGGGAAGTACTTTCTTAAGAACTCATGTTGCATGGTGGCCCAGTTGGTCACTGCATTCGTTTCTAAGGATTTTAGCCAATATTTGGCCTTATCCTTCAGAGAGAATAGGAAAAGCCTTAAGCGAAGGGTATCTTCATCAAATTTATGGATGCGGATGGTGGAACAAATCTTGAGAAATTCATCTAGATGCTTAAAAGGATTTTCATTGAATTCCTAAAAAAATTGGGGAGCATCGAGATGATAGAAGTCTTTATCTCGAATTGCGCTGCCTGGACATCTAGGAACCAAATGCAAGACAACGAGGTGTATGTATTGGGTACAAAGTAGTCCCTAAGAGGCCTGCGATGTTGCTCATCCACCATAGGTTGGTGGGGAGCTTGGGGTTCCAGGATTTGAATGATGAGAACCGGGTTATGTTCAACCATTACTTTTGGTTCAGACGACTCAGCACACTCAGGATTTAAGGTGGGTTTCCTAAAGGACCTATGGGATCTCCCAATCTCGGGGTCTATAGGCACCAACTCTGGATCCAAAGGAAGCAAACCCAATATACACACTTATAGCACACAGAATCAAGACTTCAATATATATAAAAAACAAATAAAAAATAAAGGAAAAAAAGAAAGAAAAAGAAAGCAATAATACGCTAAACTAGAAATTGGCTAATAAACATGACCTAGTCCTCGGCAACAGCGTCAAAATTTGGTAGGCTCGCCAAGGCTTGGGTCCTTAAGTATCAAAAATAATATTTATAAAACCTGACTAATCCGAAGTTCTATAGAAAGTGGGGAAAGTCAAGTATCAATCCACAGGGACTCAAGTGCAGTTATTAACAGTTTCTAATCTAGTTTATTATAGCCTCGTGTAAAAAGAGAGTGTAAAGGTGGGGTTTTTATAACAATCTAATGAAAGCATGTAAATTATATATTATCTGCACTCTTAAAAAATAGTGCTCAATTGATCAATTAGATTTCGGATGTCGTGTGCGTTAACTCCGTTCGGTCAACTATCCGTATAAAGCTAAATGGTGAGAGGAACCGTTCGAGGCATAGGGTAGCAAGGGTGCACCAATCGTCCAAAGCATGATCAGGAACTAGAGTATACCCTATCTTAGTGACCACAAAAAACCTCTTTAGTATTCGTAGCCAGCTACGTATATCTGACTGAATTGGTCGTAGTGTTATCCTATCTTTAAGACTTCTTCACAACCAAAGCAGTAAAGGAAAGCAATTAAATCAAAGCATGTAAAGATGAAAGCAGTAAAGATGGCTTCGTATTGCAAAAAAATTGGCTGTCACTAACGATCATTCATACAATAGAAAACCAGAACAAGAACGTAAATGAAAGCGGTAAATATAATATAGTTTGGCTCTCAATGGTATTTTAGGTATGTCACTAACCCAAGATAGGCCAAAGAGGAACCCTAAGAAAAAAGGTTTATAAGGTTTGAAATTCAAAATAGGAAAGTTGAGCACAAAATCTCATGTAGAAGATCGTCGCTGTCGACCAGGTTGCACCCTTTTTTTCTTTGGTCGTGCCCTAGTTGAGGCTGCTGGTCAAGATCTAGACTTGGTCGCCCCTATGGGTCTTGCCAGTCAAGAATTTGGTCGAACCTTGTAGCATTCTTCTCTCAGTCTAAACCTCAGAGTTTATAGCTTGAGACCTGGTCGCCCCTTGTGTTGCTGATCACACCACTTGGTCGAATAGAGTATTTTCTCCTTTGATATGTGTTGAGGCTTTAGGAGCTTGGTTGAACATCTGATTTATACTTTAAGTATTTCAAATACTCCCTTAGCTAACTCTTCAGTTTTTACCTATATTTCCTGAAACACGAAAAAAACCTTGCGTAACTTTGAACTATGTTAACAAAAGGTAAATACAAGATAAAAGAAGACAAAACAAAGGTAAATGAGAGCCTAAAATAATGCATTTTAGGGACTCATCAGGGTTTTTAGTTATATGCTTGATTGTTAGTGGCAGACTATTGAGTTTGCAATTGAAGCCATCTTTACATGCTTTTCTTTATATGCTTTGCTTTACTACCTTCCTTTACATGCTTTCATTTACTACTTTCATTTCAATACCATGCAAGTTTACATCTTTGAGAGTGATGATACCCTAGGGAATAGGATAGCCTAGTTAGGGATTCAGTCATCTATACGGATTAGGTTACGGTTCATGTACGGGGAGGTTTCGTGAATGTTGAGATAGAGTATACCCTAGTTCCCGATTGTGCTTTGGATGATTGGTGCACCTTTGCTACTCCATGCTCTCGAATGGTTCACTTAGCCACTAGCCTAATATGGATAGTTGGCCAAACATAACTTGTAACAAACGACAGTCTAGGCATGATTTATGATCTTAGATTTGCTTTGTAGGAGTAGTGATAATGTAGAATTTACATGCTTTTAGTATATTGTTATAAAACCCCATCAAAATCTCTTCTTTTTCCCTTTACACAAAGTTATAGTAAACTAGGCAAGAGGTGGTAAATAGCTACACTTTAGTCCCTAAGGATCGACACCCAGCTTACTCACTGTTCTATTGAATTTGGGAGTAGTTAGGTTTATAAATTTTATTTTTAGTAGTTGAGGACCCAAGCCTGGCGACACAAACCCTACCAAATTTTGGAGCCGTTGTCGGGAACTACATCATGGTTATAAGCCAATTTCTATTTTAGTGTATTATTGCTTTGTTTTTCTTTATTTTCTTTTATTTTTATTTTGTTTTCTATTCTAAAACCTTGGCTTTGTGCTATATGTGTGTATGCTGGGTTTGCGTTATTTGGATCTTGAGTTAGTGCCTATAGACCTCGAGATTGAGAGATCCTATAGGTTCATTAGGAAATCCACCTCTAACCCCAAGTTTGCCGAGTTGTTTGAACCTAAAGTAATGGCTAAATGTAATCCAGTTCTCGCCATTCAAATCTTGGACCCCCAAGCTCCCCGTCAACCTATGGTGGTGGAGCAACCACTTCAGCCCCTTAGAGACTACATCACACCCAACACGTACACCTCGCTGTCTTGTATCCGATTTTCAGATGTCGAGGTGGATCAATTTGATATCAAGACTTCTATCTTTTCGATACTTCTTAATTTCTATGAGAATTCTAATGAAAATCCTTACAAGCATCTAGATGAATTCCTCAAAATCTATTATACTATCTGCATCCATAATTTTGGTGATGATGCCCTCCGCTTAAGGCTTTTCTTGTTCTCCTTGAAGGATAAGGCCAAATATTGGCTAACATCATTAGATCTTAACTCGGTGACCAACTGGGCCACCATGCAGTAGGAGTTTTTGAAAAAAGTACTTCCCAATTGGGAAGACTAACCAGCTTAGGAGGGCAATCACTAGTTTCTAACAAGTGGATGGGGAACTATTTTTCGAGACATAGGAGCATTTTATAGACCTCTTATGTAAATGCCCACACCATCAAGTACCTAGGTGGCAATTGGTTTATACCTTCAATGAAGGATTAGCTGAGCGAGATAGGTCAATGGTAGATGCATCTTGTGAAGGTACTTTCCTCACCAAGCACGAGAATGAGGCTTGGGCTCTCTTCGAGAACCTCATTGAAAATTTTTAGCAGCATGTTGTTGCTGCTCGTAGACCATCTGAACCTTCCTATTCCAAACCTAAGGGAGTCTACGAGTTAGCCAAGGGCCACGACCTAGCGCCCACATTTCACAGCATAGTGAAAAAACTAGACTAGTTCTTGTCCTTAGGACAGCAACCTCAACCTGTGGCGTGTGCAGAGGTGTGTGCCATCTATTTTGATCCCTCACACACTTGCTACAATTGCCCCTATGCCCCTCCCCTGCATAAGCTTGTGTTGAAGGGAGTTAAGGCTACCTATAATTGGTACGATAGGCCATCCAATGACCCATATTCAAACACGTACAATTCTGGGTGGAAACAACATCCTAACTTCTCCTAGAGGTCACAAGCTCTAGGTTTTCAAGCACAAAGACCTCAACAATCACCCACTACTTCACCTCCTCGACCATACCAAAATTTTTAGAATCCTCCCATTTCTACCCTTAGATCTTCATCTTATCAGCAACCATCTCCTCTTCAACCCAAATATGATTCTTTTTAGGAGATGGTGCTGAAAGCCCTTAAGAGCATTAAGGCTGATCGCCAAGTTGATCAGTAGTTACTTCACTCTCTCTCCCAATCGATTGCCAAGCTAAAAGCCATAATAGGGCAACTAGCTACCTCTTTGAGTAGGAGAGATGAGGGTAAGCTTCCTAGTCATCCTCTAGTGAACCCTAAAGGACAATATGGGATAGAATGCGAGCCAGCAGCCATACCCTCATCATATCATAAGAAAGCTTAGGTTGTGACCACTCTTCGAAGTGGTAGGGAGGTAGACAATAGGGTCGGGGAGAAGTTGGACCAAGAAAAGGGTAAGGAGAAGATGAGGTAAGAAACCAATGTTGAACCATGTGATCCTCCTTCTCCTAATATGGTAGCGGATACTGAGACGCCTGCTCTTTCTATGGATGGAGCACTTCCTCATTATGTTCCCACAGCTCCTCACCCTGCAGCTCTTAATGCACCCTTTAGATCTAAAAAGGAGACAACCACTGAGTCCATCATGGACACATTACGACAAGTTAAGGTCAACATCCCTCTCTTAGATGCTATCAAGCAAGCCCGTGTATGCCAAGTTCCTCAAGGACCTGTGCATGTAGATGTGTAAATCGAGGGTACACATAAACAAACAAGTGAGGTTGGCCAAGCATGTGAGCTCAATTCTTTTAAGTCACCTTCCCCCCAAACTAAAAGACCCCGGCGCTTCAACTATCTCATGTGTAATTGGAGGTTACATAATTGATAAAGCTCTTTTAGATTTAGAGGCGAGTGTGAACCTTCTTCCATACTCGGTGTTTAAGCAACTCAACTTAGGAGAGCTGAAGCCCACCCCGGTCACCTAGAGTTTCGCCGACTGATCAGTAAAAATTCTTCGGGGTGTGATAGAGGATGCCTTAGTTAAGGTTGAGGAGTTCTAATATCTTGTTTACTTCATTATCTTGGATATGGAACTTTCAGACCCAACCAAGGACCCGATCCCTGTCCTATTAGGACGACTTTTCTTAGCCATAGCTAACACCTGCATTCAATTAAGGACTGGGATTATGGACGTTTCCTTTGGCAATATACATCTTTGGCTAAATGTATTCCACACTTCCCAACATCTACCTGATGACGTCCTAGCTATGGACGTTGACATGATTGATGAATGTGTTGAGGAAGAAGTGATTACACACTTAAACTGCGTAATTAGGTGTTTTAATTTGTGCTTTAGGGCTTATATTTTTAATTAAATTCCTAATTACTCTCAATATTTTAACAAAGTTTCCTATTTATAATATATGGGTTTTATTGAGCAATTTATGAATTTTTGGTATTTTTTTATTGCATAAAAATTATTGGGAGCTAAAACCAGCATCAGTTTGTAATTTATGCATAACTTTTCCTTACAAACTACGATTGAGACAATTTGAAATCCTGAAGAAAGATGAGGAGATTATCTACAACTTCCTTGTTTTGAATTTCAAAAGAAACAAGCTCTAGAAGGGTCAAAATTGGTCTCGTTCGCAGAGAGAAAAATGAGAAAAGAAAAAAAGGAAAAGAAAAAAAATAGTAATAAAAATGTAAACTTGATGTGACCCGGCCATGAAGGCCAGGTCGGGTCGTCTTTACCGGGTACCCTTGTGCAGGTAACGTCTCCCCCTCGCCTTTATATCCTTCTCTTGCTCTTTTTTCTTCTCAGTGCACCCTTCCCTTCTCACTCCCCCTAACTCTCCCTTCTCTCCTTATTTTCTGCTCTCTCTTTCTCCCTCTTCTCTCCCATACCCCTGTTCTCTCTCTCAGCTCTCTTTCCCTCAATCTCCTTCCCCTTTTCCTTCTCCTTCTCCTTTTTTTCTTCTCCCTGTCTTCTTCTTCCAAGCACACCCGAGAACCACAACCATCCCTTCCCTTACTGCTGAAGCCCCCCACAACCCCTCTCACTTTTTTTTTTTTTGTCTTTTCTCTCAAACTATTTCATTCTCTATTTCTCCTTCCTCTCTGCTTGTCTCCTCTAACTCCCCCTTTCCTTCTTCTTTTCTCCCCTCCCCTTCTCTCCCTCTTCCTCCAGCTCTCTCTCTTTATCTGTTGCAACTTCAGCTACCTTCTGATCCTCGCCTGCTGCTCACGAAACCTTCTTCTTCTTCTTCTCTAATCTATGGCCAACCCCTTCAAGCACTTACTAGATGCACCCGCCACACCCGAGAAGATCAAAAGGTGCTCCCCTCCTGCTGCCAACCACCTAAGACAACCAGTGGCTGCTTCCACTGCTCCACAACTCCAGCTTGCAGCCACCACCTTTATTGCAACTCTACATATTTGAGAAGCCGCTGTAAGCCATCTCGAAACCTCCTGCAACACCAGCCATCCACGCTGTTGCTGCACACCTGAAGTCCTATACCTGCTACGGCCAGCTATCCTACCTGCTTCTCAACACACAGCCATGACTCTCTCTCTCTCTCTCTCTCTCTCTCTCTCTCTCTCTCTCTCTCTCTCTCTCTCTCTCTCACACACACACACACACACACACACACACATCTTTTCTCTTTTTTCTATTATTCTTGTTAGTTGAATATTGTTAAAATTTTATTGAGGTTTATTTGAGATTTTAGATTTTGAATATTGTATAGGGTGTTTAATTATTATTGAAGTTTATTTATTTATTTATTTATTTTCTCTTAATTAAATTTTGTGGTAGATTTAATTAATGCCTTCGAGTTATTTAATTAATTAACTAAGGTCTGGTTTGGTTCTAAAAAAAGAAAAAAGGAAAAAAAGAGAATAAATACAAAAATAAAAATAATTGTTTTGTTCTTAGAAATTAAATTCGTTTTCCTTTTTAAAATTTAGTTTTTGTTGAAGCTCGATTTAGTTTAGGGTTAGCCTTATTAAAGTTTTCATTTTTATCGTGTTCAGTTATCGTTTAGGTTGTTAAAGCGTTAAATTTTTGTTGAGTTCGTGTTTGGATTTAAGTTTGCTCTTAACTCAAGTTCTTAATTTTGTTAAAGGTTCGTTCTTTATTGTTCGCGGTTGTGTTTGATTGAGTTTCCATTACTGCGTGTTTTAATTACATATTAAAGTTACCGTATTTACTTTCTATTCCGAAGTTTAACATGTGTTTTGATGTTTGCCTGATTAAACGTAGGATTTCCATTCTTGTTATTTAATTCAGTGCATGCTAGGATTAATGTTTAATTTGTGTATTCATTTAATTTGTCAAAAGTAATTTCAAACAATCTAGAGAACCCAAATTTGAATTGAGTTCAGTAATTTTTTATTTTTGATTGGAAACACATAAAATTTGAGATTAAACCGCATTCCCTGAGGAGATAATCTAGCCTTTGGGCTGAATATTATACGACATAACTCCTATACTTGGGATAGCTTCTGAGCTGCTCATTTTTCGAGTGAGTCAAGTTTTTAGCGTCGTTGCCAGGGAATGTCAGTCTTAGTCTCAAATTATTGTTTTTCCTGTCATTTTAATTGGTCTCATGAAAAAGAAAAAGAAAAAACAAAAAAAATTAAGTTTTGAAAAAAAGTAAACAAATAAATATGGCTGCACCTGCACCACACACGCTTATGGATTTTTTGCGCTTCAATACACCACTACACCATCTTCCACTATTTTTCCTAATGAAGAACTTGATTTCATGATGCAGTGCGAGAGGATGTTATTACTACATCAGTTCTATGGGATGGAATCTGAGTGCCCTTATCAACACCTGTCAGAGTTCGAGTTGACTTGCAATATTTTTTTTCTTTCGTGCTAGAACTGATGAATCTACTAGACTGCGTTTATTCCTTGCCTCTTTGAAGGATAGGGCACAGATGTGGTTTAATTCCTTAAGACCTCACTCTATCACTAATTAGGCTGATATGGAGCATGAATTTCTGCTTATGTTTGTTGCTCATAAAGAACTCAATTTTTGCAGGAACAGATTATTCAGTTTATGCAGAAAGGTGGCGAGACTTTTCAAGCTTTCGGGGAGAGATTCAAGGATTTGCTAAGTACTTGTCCACATCACGGGTTTGAATCATGGAGGTTAGTTAATTGTTTTTATACTGCCCTTACCCCTGATTGCAAGCACTTTGTCTAGACCATGTGTAATGGAGAACTCTTCAGCATGGAACCGGATCAGGCACTATCATTTTTTGATTACCTAGCTGAAAGTGTCCCACAGTGGAATACACGATGCAATCAAGCACCCATGACAGTACAACCCATCAGCGCAATCAGTGGTGGAGATACATATGAGCCAACATATTACCCAGACACCTTTCCGTCTCAGTATTAGCAACATCAGATCCCTCAGAGCTATGCACCGTTAGGATTTCCTAATGACAACATGACGTAGATGGCGAATATGCTCCAGCAGTTCATGCAGATTCAAGTGAATCAGTATACTTAGGACTTAAATGAATTACAGGATGATGCTAATGCGATAAACATGCGATTGGATATCCTAGAAAAATAGGAATTTTCTATGGAACCTCAGCCTAGTCCTCAAGAACACCAGAAGCAACAACAACAGACACATAATGTTTCTCTTGAGACATCAGAGGCCGCCCTTACATCGAGAAGTGGGAAAGAAGTTTCCTAACCTAAGATGCTCATTGCTAGATACCCAATTGTCCCGGCACCTGAAGTTACAGCTGAAACAGATGAAGTCAAAGAAAAACCAGAGGAAGTGGGCTTAGAAGTGAAGCAGTCAGTAATTATCAAGGAGTCCGAAGCTGAAGCAAATCCTTGCAGTGGTAAGATGATTGGTACACTCGATAAAGAGGATGAGCAAAATGGTGAATGTTTAAATTTCAAGGAACCAAGTAAAACTTTTAATGCTAATGCTCCTAAAGAACTAAAGGTAATTGTCCCAACAACATTTCCTCAAATACCAATTCCTAAAGAAGTAAATTTCCTAGAAAAAATGCTGAATAAAGACTTTTTATTGTTAAAACAAGAAAGTCGATCTGCACATGTATTTTTTGGTATTTTGAAGAGTATTAATTCATTTGAGGTTGACTTTTGTGCAGGTATGAAGACTGATTCATTGTGGCGGCTCAAATTTGGAGACACTCTAGTTTAATTTATAGACCTGCACCCACCAGACAAAATTACTCCAGAGCCTCCGCCAGACAACTGTGATGTTTTTATTTCCCTCATTTTTATTTTGTTTTACCTTATTTTATTTTTAGTTAATTTTCAGGTACATTTTCTTGTAGTTCAGTTTTTCTTTTCCATTAGTTTGCCACCCAGGTGCGCCATACTTTTTCTATGCACAGTTTTTCTATTTGCCTTATGCTTTCACATTGAGGACAATGTTCCACTTTAGTTGGAGGGGGGGGGGGGGGTGAGAATTCGCACTTGAAATTGTGCATATATACTTGCTGGGTTTTATATTAATTTGAAAAAAAAAAACAAAAAAAAATCAAAAAAAAAAAATAAAGAAAAAAGAGCATTGAGGATAAATGATTATGCCATGATTAACACTGACTTATACCCTTCACATACTTGCATATAACCTAAGAATTACACACTCGAGTCATTTATGCGTAGTTTCTCTTGATATGATTTTGTAACTCCATGAAAAATTGATTGGTAGTACACTCGTGTTAATCTGGCTATATAAACTCTTGTATTTACACGCATCTCATGAGGTTGAATAGACACATTCACATGATTCATTGCACTTAGGGTTCCTTTTGAACACTGAGAGAACACCCATGGCGACTATGACACCTTGTGAGATATCCTTGAGCTATTTATCTTCCCTTTTGAGTGTTAATATCAAATTTGAGTTCATGGAACTCAGCTCTCTTCTCTTTTGGACGATTCTTTGTACACTAGTCTATGGTTTTGATTTACTAGCCTAGAGGTGACATCTAGTGGGGAGATAAGAACCTAAGTCTTGTAGCCTACTCAAGATGTGAAGGCTGAGTCAGCCCTAGAAATAGACTTAGTTCATGGACCACTATTCAAGCTTAATTCCCATTGATGGTATAAAGACAACAAAAGAAGTGTAATGATTGCCCTAATTGACCAAAAAAAGATAGAAAATGAAGAATGATTAGAAGAAAGAACAAGAAATAGAAATACACATGAAATGAAATGCTAATACCTGCTCCACAAAAATACCACAAAAAAGTCAAGGACACGACACATGTTCTCCATATATGAAGATTTTTCAACCGTTTGATACCTCAAATGTATTCACATCAAGTTTGTGAATAAGTTGATCTAGGTTGGTCTCGGTTGGACACGGTGAGTGGGTGAGAAGATGTTAGGGTGAAGGACCCGACACCTCATAAATAGGCTAGATCCTTCTCAAACTAGTCCACTCCATATACTTAGCGTTTGTTTAATTCAATATGTGGGATGTTTCATTGCGACACTCCTCTACACATATGATGAGTGAACCCATTCTTTTTGAGTGTTCTTGAGGGTATACCAGTTAGGCCAAGTCAAAACAACCGTTCTGTAGGTATCCACTAGTATCTTAGGTGTAATGAGTCACACACATCACACACACCTCGAGATTCCACTTGTTTATACTCGAATTTATATGACTGCATTAACTCTGAATTGTGCCACTAGTTAAATTCATATGAGTATACTGTTCTTAAATGTTATATAATGATGAAACTTGCATAAGTGACGTGCTTAAGAGTTGTGTGCATTGAATATAAACGAAGTTGTGTGAAATTCAGTTATATCATTGTATGTGAAACGGTATGGTTATGTTGCATGGGCATTAATTTCATGTTTGTTGGAGTTAGTAATTATGGATACCGCCCTAAAATTCATTCACGTCATTTGCTAGAAACTAGAAAAACGTTAGTTGGGGCGTGTGATTATGAGCTTAAACTGCGTAAGTAGGCATTTTAATACGTGCATTAGGGCTTATATTTTTAATTAAATGCCTAATTACTCTCAATATTTTAACAAGGTTTCCTATTTATAATCTTTGGGTTTTATTGAGTAATTTATGAATTTTTGGTATTTTTTTATTGCAGAAAAATTATCGGGAGCTAAAACCGGCATCAGTTTGTATTTGTGCATAACTTTTTCGTCAAGGCTCCGATCGATACAATTCAAAATCCTGAAGAAAGAAGAGAAGATTATTTACAAATTCCATGTTTTGATCTTTAAGAGAAACGGGCTCCCAAAGGGTCGAAATTGGCCTTGTTTACGGAGAGAAAAATGAGAAAATAAAAAGAAAAAAAAAATAATAAAAATGTAAACTTGATGGGTACCCTTGCACGGGTAGTGTCTCCCCATCCCCTTTATATCCTTATCTTGCTCCCTTTTCTCCTCAGTGCACCCATCCCTTCTCACTCTCCCTAACTCTCCTTTCTCTCCCTCTTTTCTGCTCTCTCTCTTTCTCCCTCTTCTCTCCTATGCCCCTGCTCCCTCTCTCTCTTGGAACTCCTTCCCTTTCTCCTTCTCCTTCTCCTCTTTGTCTTCTCATTGTTTTCTTCTTCCAAGCACACCCAAGAAACACAACCATCCCTTCCCTTACTACTAAAGCCCCCACAACCCCTCTCACCCTTTTTTTTTTCTTTTCTCTAAAAATCTTTCATTCTCTCTTTCTCCTTCCTCTTTGCTCCTTCCCCTTAACTCCCCATTTCCTTCTTATTTTCTACCCTCCCCTTATCTCCCTCTTCCTTGAACTCTCTCTCTCTCTCTCTCTCTCTGTCTACTGCAACTTCAACCACCTTCTAATCTTTCCCTGCTGCTTGCGAAGCCTTCTTCTTCTTCTTCTTTGATATACGGCCAACCCCTTTGAGCCCTTACCAGCTGCACCAGGCATACCCGAGAAGACTAGAAGGTGCTCCCCTCCTATTGCCAACCACCCGAGACAACTAGTGGTTGCTTCCATTGCTCCACAACTCTAGCTTGCAGCCACCACCTCTACTGCAACTCTACAAATTTGAGAAGCCGCTGCCAGCCATCCCAAAACCTCTTGCAACACTAGCCATCCACGCTTGTTGCTGCACACCCGAAGTCCTGCACCAGCCACAACTAGCTATCCTACCTGCTTCTCAACACACAACCACGACTCTCTCTCTCTCTCTCTCTCTCTCTCTCTCTCTCTCTTATCTTTTCTCTTTTTATTATTATTATTGTTCATTGAATATTGTTAAAATTTTATTGAGGTGTATTTTAAATTTTAGATTTTGAATATCGTTTAGGGTGTTTAATTACTATTGAAGTTTATTTATTTATTTTCTCTCAATTGAATTTTGCGGTAGATTTAATTAATGCCTTTAAGTTAATTGATTAAGTAAGATCCAGTTTGGTTCTTATAAAAGAAAAAAAAAAAAAAAAGAGAATAAAATACAAAAAAAAAAAATTTTTGTTCTTTGAAATTAAATTAGTTGTCCTTTTTAAAATTTAGTTTTTGTTGAAGCTAGATTTAGTTTAGGTTTAGCCTTACTAAAATTTTCATTTTTATTGTGTTCAGTTATCATTTAGGTTGTTAAAGCGTTAAATTTTTGTTGAGTTCGTGTTTGCGTTTAAGTTTGCTCTTAATTCAAGTTCTTAATTTTGTTAAAGGTTCGGTCTTTATTGTTCACGGTTATGTTTGATTGAGTTTCCATTATTGCGTGTTTTAATTACGTGTAAAAGTTACTGTCTTTAGTTTCTATTCCGAAGTTAACGCATGTTTTGATGTCTACCTGATTAGACATAGGATTTCCATTCTTATTATTTAATTTAGTGCACGCTAGGATTAGGGTTTAATTTGCGTATTCATTTAATTTGTCAAAAGTAATCTCAAACAATCCAGAGAACCTGAATCTGAACTGAGTTTAGTAATTTTTTATTTTCGATTAGAAACACGTAAAATTTGAGAATAAACCGCATTCCTTGAAGAGACGATTTAGCCTTTGGGTTGAATATTATACGATAGAACTCTTATACTTGGTGTAGACACCCTATTTTTGCCCTACCCAAATAGAACAAGGGAGTCCCTTCTCATTATATTATTATTATTAGTACCTTATTTTTATTATTATTATTTTCTTATAATTATTTGTATTATTTATTATTGTTCATTACTAGTATTATAATTAGTGTTACCTTACTATTATTTTGGGTATATTTTTTAATTTTTATTTATTTATTTATTTATTATTATTATTATTATTATTATTTTCCTATATTATTAGTACTTTACTATAATTTTTCTAGTATTTTTATCATTATTATTATTATTTTTCATTTTTATTATTATTACTAGTACTTTTATTATCTTTATTTTATTTTTACTTTACTATAATTATTTTTGTTTTCCATTTATTTTACTGTTATTATTTTTGATATATTATTATTATTATTATTATTATTATTATTATTATTATTACTTTTTGTATTATTACTCTATTTTTATTAGTATTATTATTATTATTATTATTATTATTATTATTATTATTTTACTGATAATATCTTTATTATTTTTATTCTTACCATAATTATTTATTATTATTTACTATTAATAGTAGTATTATCTTTATTATTATTATCTTATGGATACTTATATTATTATGATAATTATTATTATTATTATTATTATTATTATTTCCTTTTTCATTATTACCATAAGAATAAAAGAATAAAAAGAAAAAGAAAAAGAAAATCAAAAAAGGGAAGTTGTTTTAGGGTTTTTGAGATTTTTTTTATATAATGGCAAAGAGGGGACAGCCAAGGGGGGAGCGCAGCCGAAAAAAAAAAAAAGAAGAAAATCCTCCTGCTTCTTCTTCTTCTTCTCCTCGGAGACACACAACCGCCGTCACCCTCTCCCATCACCATTCTCTTTGATTCCAACAGTGCCCCCACGGCCATCCACCCTCACCGTCGCAGCCTCCCACGGCCACCAGCTTCAACCCTCTGCAACGCTCGCTGCCAACCTCCAGCCGCCAACCTGCTTCCATCCAAAAAGAACAGCCGAGAAGACCAGTCCTGCTGAACTCTCTGCTCCGGTCGGCTGTGCTCGCTGCCGCCGCAAGTCACCACTGCCCACTCGCCGACGCGGTTAACGGCCACGCACCAGCCACTCCTACTCCATGGCCTCCAAGATCTCCGGCCAGCCTTCAGGATCTCCAGCGACCACCATCTCACCTGCAAAGCCGGACGACACTCCCCAACTCCAGCACTCCCTATAGCAGCAGTCCAACTCCGGCAGCCAAACTTCCAGTTGAATAACAGCCCACCAGCCGTGCCTTCTCCACGGTAAGCCTCCTTACACCAACACACATAGCACACACACTGCACACACACAGAGCACACACACTGTCACACACATGAATTTTGTTTTATTGTTTATTTATATAGTTTACATCACTAACATTGCTGCTTACTTTTGCAGGCACATATACATGTCTATATATATATACATATACATGTAAAGTTTAATTTTTTTTTACATACATTTAGTTGGGTTTATATATATATACGTATATTGGTTTTATTTCAAGTCTTAAAACTCAAGTTTTTATTTTTATTTTTATTTTTCTCTTTTCTCTTTTCTCTTATTTGCATGTGGGTATGTATTAAAATAATATCTATTGTGGTATTTTGTGTGTGTATATTAATATAATACTTGTTGTAGCTTTTAGTTAAATATTTGCATATAGGCTATGTGTATATATGTTTATTAATACAATATTTGCTGTAATATTTAGTTAATGTTTATATCTAGGCTATGTATGTGTGTATGTTGATATAATATTTGGTGTAGTATTTAGTTATTATTATTATTATTATTATTATTTTTGCTAGTTTTGGTTTGACCTAATATCTAATGTCTTGATTTTTGTTTTTTTTCTTTGCGTATGCAGGTATATAGGTTTTTATAATTTTTATAGTCATTTTAATTTTTGATACTCAGGGTAAGTTTTGATTGTATTATTCATATAAGTTAATTTTCTTGAGTGCGGAATTTTTATAGTTGGAATTTGTCTAGATATTTAAAGTTTAATTTTATTCGTTGGATTGTTAATATTATTGTTGCATATTTAATACGTAGCTAGAATAGTTATTGTAACTATTTACTTAATCCATATGTTTAGGGCTATTTAGGGTTTTCATTGTTGATGTATGTTCAATTTTAATTACTTAGGGTTTTCTTTATGTGTTATCTATACTCATATTAATATTTTCTGATATTTAGTATTCGTATTCTAATATTTTATCATGTTTACATATAAAGGTATCAATCATTATAGTAAGTTTAGTGTTTTGGTATATATTTTGCTTAGTATGATATTGTATATAATATTATGGTATAATTATTATTTAGCTTCACTTATTAAGGTATTTTTTTTGTATAGTATCTTGAGTGTTTTAATATATATATATATATATATATATATATATATATGTACATGTGGTATTTTATTGCCTGTTTTGAAAGTTATAATATTTTAATAGATATGCTTATTATCATTACTATTTTTATATGCATTGTGATAATTTAATACTTTAACTTATTATCTTATTAATATATAGTAAAACCTCCCATACTAGTATTTTCCTATAAAAATTTTATATACAATTTCAAAATTTGGGAGCGTATTTTCTTAGATATTTTATTGATTTTTATTATCCCTATGATTTTATTGCAGGGGTATGAGCCTTCGGGCATCACGTACTTTAAGCTCTAAGGGAATATATGTATATATATTATATTATATTTATTTATTTATATTTATAAATTCATAAAATGGAGTAATTTAAAGACTTATTAGATTAACTTAGGGATAATTTCAAATTAATTAGGTACCGTTCGTAAGAACGGGCGCGTAGGGGGTGCTCGTACCTTCCCTCGCGTAACCGAACTCCCGAGCCTAACTCTGGTAATGTAGACCTATTTTACCCCTAACGGGGTAGTCATCACGTGTTCTAACCACACTAAAGGTTAGTGGCGACTCCGACATTCTATGTTTTTCCATGAAAATATTAATTGATTTTGATTTCATCGCCCGGGGCACACGCGCTCCCGGGATGTCGCGACAGCTTGGCGACTCCGCTGGGGACATTAAAGAGTCGAACCATTAATTAATTAGAAATTATCCTAAGTTCAAATTTAATAAATCTTTTAATTACTCCATATTTTGTGAATATTGTAATTTGTAAATAACTTTGATTAATTGTAAATATGTTACTTTCATAATTTGTAAATAACCTTAATTAATTAAAAATATTTTGTTTCCTAATTTTTTGAATACTAATCGTAAATATTTTGTTTCCTTATTTTTTGTTTCCAAATTTTTTGTGAATAAACATATTAATTGCATATATTGGGTTTCCTTATCTTTTGAATATATATATTAATTGTAGATATCTTATTTCTATATTGTTTATAGTATGTGAATAAATGTGGGGATAGCGGGATTAGGTTAAATTTAAATTCACACACTCTCACGCTCTGTACCCGGGCTTTACCTGCTAAGATTAGATAGGGGTGTAATAGCATTTGTCCCCACGTGGCAGGGCTTGTGGGGACCCGCGAACCACTCCGCTCAATTTAAACTTCGTCCAAACCCCTTTTGGGTGAGGATGGAGGTTAGATTGGGAACCTTTGTGTATAGGAATTAGAGCCTACCCACACATACTTGTCTATAGTCTTCCTTAACTAGGATAGAGCCATGAAGAACCATGTATATATATACCTACCTTGGGTTGGGACAGGAGCCACATCCTATTCCATGTATAGTATATTGTATATATATTGTGAGATACCTTGTATTATACCATGCATTCTGCATCCATTTTAGACTTACATACTACTTAGCCGGTATTCTGAAAAAGCCCAATAATGAGACCATGGCCCATCCTTTCAAAAAATGAAGCACTTGGCCCAAGCATTTTAAAATATGGGTCGGCCCAACCCTTTTCAAATAACTCGGGCCCAATTCTTTAAAAGCAAACTTGGGCCCGACCTTTTTCTAAGCAAAAACTTGGCCCATGCCTTATTTTAAAAAAGGGTCAAACCCAGATTTCAAAAGAGGGCTTGAACCCCATTGCCTAAACATTTTTTCAAGTAATCCAAGCCCAATTCCTTTTCAACTAGGGCCTCAGCCCATCATGAAATATGGGTCGACCCAACCCTTTTCAAATAAATCGGGCCAAATTCTTTAAAAACAAACCTAGGCCCGACATTTTCCTAAGTAAAAACTTGGCCCAGATATGATTTCCAAAGAGGGTCAAACCCAGATTTCCAAAAATGGGCTTCAGCCCTATCACCTAAAAATTCGAGCCAACATTTTTTCAAGTAATTTAAGCCCAATTCCTTTTCAACTAGGGCCTTAGCCCATCATGAAATAGGTCAAAGCCCATATTTTAAAATACTTAAGGTCCAAGTGCACACTAAAGTGCACAAGTCCACATTGAATAAATCCATGGGTTGACTAGCCTGGGTCAACCCCAAACTCAGACCATAATTTGACCCTTTGTGGGGTCTAAGGTACATTGACCATCATCAAAGAAAGGAATGGTTGAGCGAAGAAATTGAATTGAAATCGTCACCCATCAATGGTCGCTTTAATCTTTGAAATGTTTCATTAGTGGAGTTTTCTAGAATCCTGGCTTAGTTTTCATTTAGGTTACATCGTATGCACGCACTTCATTTCTTACATAGTCATGCACGATAGGTTGCATGCATACTCATATCTTTGTTTGTATATATAAGCGCACTAGTTGCATCCATGCATAAACACCTATTGCATACCCTAATCATGCATCAAAACACATTCACTCATGCAGTACATAATTGTGCATTCATGATTCTAAAGAGGAAATTGTTGGTTTTCAGTTCAAAGAGGTCGTTTGAGTAATATAAAGCAATAATTGAGACCACCACGCATCAGTACAATACCAGGCGAAGAGCGAGAGAAATGAGTGAACAATTGGAAAATAGAGTCCTAGGTCTAGAACAAGGACAAGAAGAGATAAATGACAAGATAAGTAAGGTTCTAGAGTTACTGATGAACAAGGGAAAGGCAGTGCATGTTGATCCCGAAGTAGACATGGACCCCGCTCATCCCCCAGGGTTCACCCCAGATCATGGACAAACATCAATTCCACCGCCTGGTGTCATGAGGGGTCCACCGCCAAATATGCCTCCTTTCATCCCTGCTATGCCAGCATAGGGGTTCCCAGTTGTAGGAACTCCTCCATTAATACCTTCTGATATGGGGATCAGCAAATCTGAGGCTGAGCGTCGCTGTGACGTATTAGAAGAGCGCTTAAAAGCAATGGAAGGTTCTAATACTTTCGATTCAGTTAATCCAAATGACCTTTGCTTGGTGCCTAAAGTCACCCTACCGCCAAAGTTCAAAATGCCAGACTTTGAAAAGTATGACGGGACCCGGTGCCCTCGAACACATTTAGTGATGTACTGCCAAGCAATGGCCGCGTACTCAGACGATGAAAAACTAATGATGCATTGCTTTCAAAGTAGTTTGACCGGGTCCGCCATCCATTGGTACATTCAGCAAGATAAGGCTCGGGTCCACACTTGGAAGGATTTAGCCAACGCTTTTGTTACTCACTACCGCCATGTGACCGAAATGGCGCTTGATCGAATGACTCTACAAGAGATGGAGAAGAAATCCACCGAAACATTCAAAGAATATGCTTATAGGTGGAGGGATATGTCGATCCAAGTGGACCCCCCGGTGAGTGACCGAGAGACCATCTCCTTGTTCGTGAGCACATTAAAAGACCCTTACCGCACACATCTTCGGGGAGCAACTCCCCATGATTTTATGGACATTGTGGCTACGGGAGGAATAATTGAAGGTGATATCAAGGCAGGCCTAGTCAAGGATAGTGGCTCGGAAATCAGTTTAGGCAAAAGGTGGACTAATAGGAAGAAGGAGGAAGAAGCACAAATGATACAGGGGCAGTTTAATTGGAAGAATCAGTATACCAGAGGTGGGAACCAATGGCCCAAGAGAAACTTTGATTTTGAGCCCATGGTAAATCAAACGGGGCATACAGGCACAAGGCCCCAGATTGTTCACTCTGGTCCACCGAATGAGCAAACACAAGACAGGTTTGTGACCAGAAACTTCCGAAGGGTGGACCCCATTCCCATGACATATGCTGAATTATTTCCTCAGCTGCGGGGAAAGGGGATGGTATTTGCAATCCCTGGGATGCCCGTTGCGAACCCTCCTCCCCAATGGTATGATCCTGGGGTTCATTGTGAGTACCATGCTAACTCTCTTGGCCATTCTATTGACCGCTGTTGGGCTTTCAAGCATAAGGTGCAATCATTAAGAGACGCAGGATGGTTAGCTTTTCATGACAAGCAACCAGGAGTCCAGGGGAATCCTTTGCCCAAACACGAGGAAGGAAGTAGTTGACATATCAGGGAGCTTCCCAAAATCAATGGTTTCAGTTATTATCCGCCGAGGCTAAAGTGATGGAGTACCGAACTTTTGACTATCTAATCCTTTTCAATTGATGTTCTTTTGTTTTCCATTGTCATTTGCTTTTTGTAATCCGTGGACGCTTGTGTCTCGGAATAGTTTCTATATTCAATAAATATGCAGTTCGTTATCTCACTTTTATCATGAGTCCAATTGCCAAATTCTGTTTGCTTATGTTTCATGCCAGAATAGGGAAAGTAATATTGCCAGTGTTCATGAGCTAGAAAGAGATGTTAAAGGATGAAACAATCATTGAATTCAGAGGTTATGAAGAAGTTTTTTTACTTTCCAAGGAATTCAACAAGGTGGCTGCACTGTTTTGATAAATTAATCACTTATGTTTTGATCAAATGACGGACGGCCCTCTTTGGCTGACCAGTTATCCCTAAAAGAACCCAAACAATGATTTACCATTTGTTAACCAAATTGAGCCTGAATGTTAAACCAGCTTTTTCTTAAAAGTCAGATCACCAAGAATTCAACCTGGGTTTAGGTCCCTTAGCGTTTGGCAAATCATTTGAGACAATAGTCATTACCAAAAGGATGGCAGGCCATTATTCTGCTACCCAAAAAGAAAGTCAAAGAATAAATCCCTTGCCAACCCCTTTTGAGCCTGAAAGATTCATTTTTTGATTAACCCGTCAAAGGTCCACACTGGGGTAGTTTTTAAAAAAAAGATTGGTCCCAATTGAAGTTCAAATGAAAATGAAGTCAAGATTCCTTTATAAAAGAAAAAGTGAAAGTTGCAGTAAAAGAAGGAAAAGAAGATGAAAAGGGAGAAGAAATAAAAATATGGGACATACTACATATGTGATCTTTGACCAAATTACCCTCGATGAAATCGATAAATTTTGAGCCTTATTTAAATCTTTCTTTCTTCAACCCATACCCTTAGCCTACATTACAATCCAAATGAAAGTCCTGACCAGATTGGTATACATTGTTGTCTTAAATGATTTGTCAGACTCAATGTTGAGTCTGAACTACGTGATGACCTGATCCTGAAAAGGTACGTAGGCAGCTTGTTGAAATAACAAGTTCGGTCAACATCTTGCAAAACGCCTCAACTCGAACTAGGGGCATAAAATATTATTTAGGGTGGTATATTTGATCCTTAGTTTCCTGTTTATTCTGAAAGCCTACATCCTTAAGCCTACGTTTCGTCTCGAGTCTTAAAGACCATATTGAGATCAAAATATGGGTTGATGGAACTGGGGCAGTTGAAGAGAATGACAGTCGTCTAGGCTGGGAAATCAATGTTACATGACTTTTGAATACTGGTATGAATTTTTCCCTATGATAGCATTGAAACATGGTAAAACATTTATTTTGTGCGGATGGTCCTCTGATTTTGCAAGTTGATGTCATAGTTGCATAATCATTCATCGTTCCTTTGAAAAAAAAAAAAAAAAAAGAGGAAACCTTCTTACTCTTCAGAATGTTAAAAGAGGATAGATAGTCAAAAGGTTTCAAAATCCCTAGTAGTTTCTACAACAAGATACCTGTGGAGAAATAGCAGCCTAACTGGGGCAAATGTTATGTCAAGTTTCAAAGAGAATCCAATAATAGAGTCAAGATCAGTGGCAGATGAATTTAACTGGGGCAAATTTTGAGTTGAGTCTCAGTAGGTCCTATTCAAGCACCTTCTTATCAGATTGGAATATGAAATCAAAGTCAAGATCAGCTGTAGGTCCATTCAACTGGGGCAGATTTTGTGATTTTCATTTGAGCTCAGTCAATCACTTTCATGACTGGATGAATAAAGAAGATTAAGCCAAGATCAGTTACAGATCCATTCAAATATGGCGAGCTTCATGTGGAGACCAAAGATGAGGTCATTGATCACAAGCGCATTGGGAGAAAAGATTCATGCATTGTCATGCATTACCCTAAATTTCATGCATTGTCACACATTTCATGCATTACCTAAATTTCATATATTGTCATGCATTTCATGTATTACCATACATCTCATGCATTGCCATGTAATTTATGCATCACCTAAATTTCATGCATTGCCATGCATTCCATGCATTACCATACATCTCATGCATTACCATGCATTTCATGCATTATCTACATTTCATGCATTATCATCCATTGCATGCAGTACCTACATTTCATGTATTCCATACATTTCATGCATTGCCTTATATTTCACACATCACCACACATCTCATGCATTGCATGTATTACCATGCATCCCATACATTGTCATGCATTTCATGCACTACCATACATCTCATGCATCGCCATTGTGCGTTTCATACATTACACAAAAAATAAAAATGCATACATATAATCACAAGTTAGTAACATGCATATTAATAGCAACATATCACTGCATTATAAGTTAGCAACATGCATACATATAGCAGCATATAATTGCATTCAAGCATCACAAGCAGCAATAGAGCCCCTTCACACTTGTCTTGAGCTTTCAAATGATTATTTGACATCCTTGATGGAGAGGTTTCAGTTGTATTGGGATAGCTGACCCCAAGCATACATTGATTTACTTGGAAAATTGGGGCAAGTTGACCCCAGACACACATTGATTTATTTTAAACTAGGGCAACAGATCCCAAAGATAGGGGATTCATTCATTGACATTCGGATTTTACCCCAAGTGCATTTTCCAAATAGAGTAACAACTTTCCCGACTTTGCTTTCACACCTTGTTACTGGTTAAGGTGGCTGGATCATCGTGTCCCTACGGCTCGAATTCTTACATTCGAAGCAAGCCATCATTATGTCCCATGGCTGGATCATCGTGTCCCTATGGCTCGGATTCTTACATTCGAAGCAAGCCATCATTGTGTCCCATGGCTGGATGATCGTGTCCCTACGGCTCGGATTCTTACATTCGAAGCAAGCCATCATTGTGTCCCATGGCTGGATCATCGTGTCCCTACGGCTCGGATTCTTACATTCGAAGCAAGCCATCATTGTGTTCCATGGCTGGATCATCGTGTCCCTACGGCTCGGATTCTTACATTCGAAGCAAGCCATCATTGTGTCCCATGGCTGGATCATCGTATCCCTATGGCTCGGATTCTTACATTCGAAGCAAGCCATCATTGTGTCCCATGGCTGGATCATCGTGTCCCTACGGCTCGGATTCTTACATTCGAAGCAAGCCATCATTGTGTCCCATGGCTGGATCATCGTATCCCTACAGCTCGGATTCTTACATTCGAAGCAAGCCATCATTGTATCCCATGGCTGGATCATCGTGTCCCTACGGCTCGGATTCTTACATTCGCAGCAAGCCATCATTGTGTCCCATGGCTGGATCATCGTGTCCCTACGGCTCGGATTCTTACATTCGAAGCAAGCCATCATTGTGTCCCATGGCTGGATCATCGTATCCCTATGGTTCGGATTCTTACATTCGAAGCAAGCCATCATTGTGTCCCATGGCTGGATGATCGTGTCCCTACGGCTCAGATTCTTACATTCGCAGCAAGCCATCCCTGTGTACCTTAACCTGGATTCTTACATTCAGCGCGGATCGTCTCTGGTTGGCAGAAATTAACAACTCTTGATTAACCTGAAAAGCCATAGAGAGTTGAATGGCTTGGGTAAAATAGGTGTCTTTTATCTTTGCAGGCTTGTTGCTACAAAAACGTAGGAGAGTTCTTATCGTTACATTGAAGCAACTAAGCCTACAAAGAGGGGCAGCTGTAGACACCCTATTTTTGCCCTAGCCAAATAGAACAAAAGAGTCCCTTCTCATTATATTATTATTATTATTACCTTATTTTTATTATTATTATTTTCTTATAATTATTTGTATTATTTATTATTGTTCATTACTAGTATTATAATTAGTGTTACCTTACTATTATTTTGGGTATATTTTTTAATTTTTATTTATTTATTTATTTATTTATTATTATTATTATTATTATTATTATTATTATTATTATTATTATTATTATTTTCCTATATTATTAGTACTTTACTATTATTTTGCTAGTATTTTTATCATTATTATTATTATTTTTCATTTTTATTATTATTACTAGTACTTTTATTATCTTTATTTTATTTTTACTTTACTATAATTATTTTTGTTTTCCATTTATTTTATTGTTATTATTTTTGATATATTATTATTATTATTATTATTATTATTATTACTTTTTGTATTATTACTCTATTATTATTAGTATTATTATTATTATTATTATTATTATTATTATTATTATTATTATTTTACTGATAATATCTTTATTATTTTTATTCTTACCATAATTATTTATTATTATTTACTATTAATAGTAGTATTATCTTTATTATTATTATCTTATGGATACTTATATTATTATGATAATTATTATTATTATTATTATTATTATTTCCTTTTTCATTATTACCATAAGAATAAAAGAATAAAAAGAAAAAGAAAATCAAAAAAGGAAGTTGTTTTAGGGTTTTTGAAATTTTTTTTATATAATGGCAAAGAGGGGACAGCCAAGGGGGGAGCGCAGCCGAAAAAAAAAAAAAAAAAAAAATACTCCTGCTTCTTCTTCTTCTTCTTCCCGCAGACACACAACCGCCGTCACCCTCTCCCATCACCATTCTCACTGATTCCAATGGTGCCCCCACGGCCATCCACCCTCACCGTCGCAGCCTCCCACGGCCACCAGCTTCAACCCTCTGCAACGCTCGCTGCCAACCTCCAGCCGCCAACCTGCTTCCCTCCAAAAAGAACAGCCGAGAAGACCAGTCCTGTTGAACTCTCTGCTCCGGTCGGCTGTGCTCGCTGCCGCCGCAAGTCACCACTGCCCACTCGCCGACGCGGTTAACGACCATGCACCAGCCACTCCTCCTACTCCACGGCCTCCAAGATCTCCGGCCAGCCTTCAGGATCTCCAGCGACCACCATCTCACCTGCAAAGCCGGACGACACTCCCCAACTCCAGCACTCCCCATAGCAGCAGTCCAACTCCGGTAGCCAAACTTCCAGTTGAACAACAGCCCACCAGCCGTGCCTTCTCCACGGTAAGCCTCCTTACACCAACACACATAGCACACACGCACACAGCACACACAGAGCACACACACTGTCACACACATGAATTTTGTTTTATTGTTTATTTATTTATTTTACATCACTAACATTGCTGCTTACTTTTGCAGGCACATATACATGTCTATATATATATATATACATATACATGTAAAGTTTAATTTTTTTTTATATACATTTAGTTGGGTTTATATATATACGTATATTGGTTTTATTTTAAGTCTTAAAACTCAAGTTTTTATTTTTATTTTTATTTTTCTCTTTTCTCTTTTCTCTTATTTGCATGTGGGTATGTATTAAAATAATATCTATTGTGGTATTTTGTGTGTGTATATTAATATAATACTTGTTGTAGCTTTTAGTTAAATATTTGCATATAGGCTATGTGTATATATGTTTATTAATACATTATTTGCTGTAATATTTAGTTAATGTTTATATCTAGGCTATGTATGTGTATATGTTGATATAATATTTGGTGTAGTATTTAGTTATTATTATTATTATTATTATTTTTGCTAGTTTTGGTTTGACCTAATATCTAATGTCTTGATTTTTGTTTTTTTTCTTTGCGTATGCAGGTATATAGGTTTTTATAATTTTTATAGTCATTTTAATTTTTGATACTCAGGGTAAGTTTTGATTGTATTATTCATATAAGTTAATTTTCTTGAGTGCGGAATTTTTATAGTTGGAATTTGTCTAGATATTTAAAGTTTAATTTTATTTGTTGGATTGTTAATATTATTGTTGCATATTTAATACGTAGCTAGAATAGTTATTGTAACTATTTACTTAATCCATATGTTTAGGGCTATTTAGGGTTTTCATTGTTGATGTATGTTCAATTTTAATTACTTAGGGTTTTCTTTATATGTTATCTATACTCATATTAATATTTTCTGATATTTAGTATTCGTATTCTAATATTTTATCATGTTTACATATAAAGGTATCAATCATTATAGTAAGTTTAGTGTTTTGGTATATATTTTGCTTAGTATGATATTGTATATAATATTATGGTATAATTATTATTTAGCTTCACTTATTAAGGTATTTTTTTTGTATAGTATCTTGAGTGTTTTAATATATATATATATATATATATATATATATATATGTACATATGGTATTTTATTGCCTGTTTTGAAAGTTGTAATATTTTAATAGATATGCTTATTATCGTTACTATTTTTATATGCATTGTGATAATTTAATACTTTAACTTATTATCTTATTAATATATAGTAAAACCTTCCATACTAGTATTTTCCTATAAAAATTTTATATACAATTTCAAAATTTGGGAGCGTATTTTCTTAGATATTTTATTGATTTTTATTATCCCTATGATTTTATTGCGGGGGTATGAGCCTTCGGGCATCACGTACTTTAAGCTCTAAGGGAATATATGTATATATATTATATTATATTTATTTATTTATATTTATAAATTCATAAAATGGAGTAATTTAAAGACTTATTAGATTAACTTAGGGATAATTTCAAATTAATTAGGTACCGTTCGTAAGAACGGGCGCGTAGGGGGTGCTCGTACCTTCCCTCGCGTAACCGAACTCCCGAGCCTAACTCTGGTAATGTAGACCTATTTTACCCCTAACGGGGTAGTCATCACGTGTTCTAACCACACTAACGGTTAGTGGCGACTCCGACATTCCATGTTTTCCCATGAAAATATTAATTGATTTTGATTTCGCCGCCCGGGACACACGCGCTCCCGGGACGTCGCGACACTTGGGATAGCTTCTGAACTGCTCATTTTTCGAGTAAGTCAAGAAGCTCCTTTAATTCTATGGAGAGACCCTCTAGAGGATACACTTAAGCCTGAGAACCCCTCTATATCTGGTCTGAAGGACTCATACGAGTAAATTTTTTCCATTTATGATTCAGCCTCCAGTTTAGAGAGACAGTTGTGGGTAAGTGAGACCTGGTTTAATAAGGAAATAGTGGAAGAAAAACATCTTTTCGAACCAGGGTGAGTTCGATATGCGCTTTCATTGCGTCTAGCTGAAGACAGTGAACTTAGTGCTTCCCGGAGGCAACCCCGAATAATTCTCTTTCTTTTTCTTAGGTCCTTAGGTTATATAGTGTAGTGTAGTTGAGTTTGGATAAATACGGTAAATGTAGCACTTTTGGGAGGCAGCCCGAGTATTTTTCTTCTCCTTTTGAGTCCTTAGGGTGTACATAGTAATGTAAATGAGGTTTAGAGTCATTAGGATAGGTTTTTGGTAGTTGAGGGTGCGAACAAGGCATGACCAGCACGCACATGTGCGACTTGGTTGAGCCATGAAAAGTCCTCTGAACTTCCAAGGTACTGAGAAGTTCAACCAGATGAACAACCATCATTTCTTTGGTGTGACCTGGTCGAATCTCTAAACTTGTCTGGACTTATAAATTGCTGAGAGATTCGACCATGTGCATGACTAGCTCTGAGCTGGGCACGCATTGGTCAAAAGTTGTTGTCCTGTCTAAGTGGGTGGGTTCGACCAAGCACGACCATCACAACATTAGCACAACATGGTCGAAGCTGTCAAAGTCACGTTTTTAAACCCTTTCTCCTGCGAAGCCCGAACCACTTTCACCATTATTCTCTCGGTCTCCCCTTGGCGCCCCTCCCTCCAACCTAGTCGCCCAAGATGCTCCACCTCTGATGGTCCTCTAGCCATCGGATTTGGTTTCGACAAGCTCCCTTTTGTGCTGAACCCTATTTGGCAATCTAGGCTTTTGACCATTTGCCTTCCTAGCATTTGTACCTCTTCGTCTTCTCCATTTTTCCTCTCTTTCCACTCCTAGTGAAGATGCACCTACGCTCAAGATCACAGATTGATGGGAAAAAAGCCCAATCCCCCCAATTCAGGTGGCCGAGGGTCCATGACCCATCAAGGAGTGAATCATCCTTATAGGGGCATGTAGCCTCAGGTGAGCAAGTCTAGTAGTTGAGGGAGGCAGGATCCTCAGGGGTACCCTATAAGAAGCCTCAATTACACCAAGTGCGTTCTACTACACCAACCCCTACAACTTTAACCCTAGCTATTTCCTTTAGGCATCTGAAAGTTGTGTTCCCTTCGCAGTCATCTAGTCTAGTTCAGCCAACCATGCCACTTCCCCATCCGACCCTTGTCATCTAGAGCTCGATAGTGGCGATGGTCCACGCAATAGCCATTGTAGTGGTACCCTCTTCTGGCCTCGGTAGTTCTCCTGACAATCCTTACCATGTTTCTGATTTAGAGTCGAATGAGGATTAGGTGTTTATGATGATCCATTGATTTGTTCTCTGCATATGTATTGTGCTTAGGCACACTTTTGTTATTTTAGTTTTTTTTTTCTTTCATTTGTATTTCGTTTTGACTTGTACAACCATGTTTTTGGAAGGGTTGTACATGTGCTTTGACATTCTATATACATTGTACTGCCATTTAATATCAATTAATACTACATGGTTCTTTTAACTTCTCTTTTGTGCTTCAGTGTACTATTGCATGCATGCTATTTCTAGATTTTATGGTTGTTACTTACGCAGGTACACCGATTGATTTCATAGCACCATGTTGAGTTTCCTTCCCTTTCATTTCAGGTTTTTTCTTTCCACACTTCAGTAGAGACACTAAATTTTTAAGTTGGGGGTATAGGGTAGGAAAACACTACAAGACACATTTCAAGCACAAAAATGACAATATTAATTTTCAGTGACATTATCTGTTTTATGCTATGTTAAACTGTTTATAACCTTTACATACTTCTATATTATCTACATGTTACATGCATAGGCCTATCAATTATATGACCTTGTTATGCTCACAGACGATGTAATG
The DNA here is from genome assembly GCF_029873635.1 of Malania oleifera. Lineage (NCBI taxonomy): Eukaryota > Viridiplantae > Streptophyta > Magnoliopsida > Santalales > Ximeniaceae > Malania > Malania oleifera. Next base: position 71,037,267 of record NC_080423.1, read on the forward strand.
AGCTGCCTATGCGTCGTTTCACATAATATAGCCAATATATTACTTTCTCAGTCTATGAGGATGTGTTGGCCTAACAAGGCTTACGAATCTTGTTTTGATGAAAAAAAAACAAAGGATCTTAACATGTTTTGCTAAGATACATTTTAGGGCTCAAAAGTTTTCATAAAAAGCGATCAAGCTCAAAAGTTTTTATAATAGATCAAGTCTCTAAAGGATCAAACTTAAGTATTTGTAAAGAAACTCATATGAAGATTATGCTTGGCACATGATGAAACAAAAGAAAATTGAAGAAAGAAAATCTTGGATTCAAAGATAGAAAAATCTGATGAAACTTTAAGTATATTGAAACTTGAAGACAAGATGGAGTCAAAGAAAGACAAGCATGAAAACTTAAGTGCTTAGAATGTCAAAGTCTTAAGAAGCCTTTGTGTAAGTACTTCAAACAATTTCAATATGGATGCATGAAACTCTTAGGTTAATTTCTTGGATCTAGATACCTTTTAAAATACTTGGAAAATATTTTTATAAGTCAAAATTTATTTCAAAAAGGTGTAAATTATTTTTGGAATAAAAAACACCAAAACAAGATTTTCCAAATTATGTTCTTTTTTCTATATCCGCATTGATGTTCAATTTTCTCTATCAACAGATTATTATCTTTGATAATGATCAATTTGAAAGTTGTAGGAATTTTTCTTATCTTTCCATTGATACTAAGAACGTCTAATTTGGAACTGTATAGAAAATTTTATGACCAAAATATTGAAGGGTGGTTGAAGTTGTCAGACGACTGACCATATCTATTCAGGCGACTGAAAAGCGTACAGAACCTGTCTAGGCGACTGACCATCAAATCCCAGTCGACTAACCTTGTACTGAATTAAAAATACACTAAAATTTAAAGTCCAGACGACTAACCCCTTGAGTCCAGTCGATTAACCCCTCGAAATTCAGATTTTAAAAGTAATGGGAAGTTTCCAAAATTGCATTTTTGAATTCGAAACGTTATGAAAACTTTGGAAACACTCCAAGTCACTTGGGGAACATGAAATAAACCTTCTAAACTCTATAAATACCCCCCAAGACAAATGATTTTAGATACCAAGAATTAAAATCAGCAATCAAGCCTTATGGCTTACAATTTTCAAAAGCTCTCTTGCTCACATACTTGCTGAAGTTTTTTAATGAGTCTTGGAGATATTTTCTCACCGATCTTTGCACACAAATTATGAATCTTTCAATCTAAGAAAAAACTAGGTGATATACACTAGAGCTTCATATTTCTATATTGTTATTTGATTGAAGTATATTGTTTTCAATTGTACTAATCTGCTCTTGTTGAGAGTGTCTTTATACACCAATTTGTTTCTTGATTTTCTTGACGGTTCAGGATTGCTGAATCTTTGTACCAAGCATGGGGTATCGCTTGGAGACGGGGCTCCACCCTAGTTGAAGGAGTGAACTGAGTGTGGGGTATTGGTTGCAGAAGAGGGTTCTATCCTATTGAAGGAGTGTCGTAAAAGGTGTGCTCCGCCCGTAAAGGAGCAATATAGTGGAATCGTTAGGTGTGTTGCCTAAGGCGAGGACGTAAGTGGGGATAGCCAAACCTCGTAAAATATTGATGTTGACCTCTCTTCCTTACTCTCTTTAATTCTCTACATATATATATATATATATATATATATAATATACAAACTGCGTAGTTGTGAATTTAATTTTCTACACATATATAAACTGCGTGGATTGATTATTTAATTGCTGAAAATTAATTTGGTTTTGGGAATTGCGGAAACCGTAAAGGAGTACGTTGATTGATCAATATTATTGTGGAAACCATAAGGGAGTACGTTGATTGATCAATACCAAAGCTCATTAATATATTGATTGGTTGCATAATTCATGTTACATATTTAACATCAATATTTGATTTTTGGAAGCTTGGTTGAATTTTCTATTGTGTTTTATATTGAGAAATCAACCTCATCTTGTTGAGTGGATTGACATATTCAAAAGCTGAATCTTGGAAGTATTGCTAGAATTGATATATTATCTGGATTGATTAAATTAATTCATTGGGTGTTGATCTAAGCTGCTGGAAGAAGTCTTGAGAAACCTACAAAGTATTTAATTTGATATTCTCATTCATAAATATAACTGAATTAATTCTTAGCTGGACTTGTGATTTAAATTCAAATCTTACATGTGTGTTTGCTGAAGCTAAAAAGGGTTGAGAAAGAATTAACTAAGGAAGTTTCTAAAGAAAAAAAATTTAATCCCAATTCACCCCCCTCTTGGGAGTACACCTTCCTTTTTAGGATGAATTACTAATTCATTCGTTTTAATACTGATGTGTAAACTCTTGTATTCACCTGGTACTTCAAAAGGCTATAATGCACTAATGTGAATGGTGTGATTCCATGAGGGGGTGAATTGGGTATTAAAAATTTCTCTTAGGTTCAATCTAGATCGCAGGCAGTATTACAAAACCTAGGGTCCGTCTAAGCATTCACAATTCCCCGAATTGATCAGGTGTGCAAATATTTAAAACAAACAAGACATTCTCAACAAATTAAATATTTGCATACAATTACCACATCATATCCCATTTTAATTTAAAGCATGTTCATAAAATGATTTACCAATTAATGTAAACATACACAAGTGCTACATATCTCATTTAAATTGAATGTGTGCATGTAAATAATTATAACTGTAAATAAACAGACATACACATATGGAAATTAAAGTGCAAAAATATAAATGTGAGAGAGAGAGAGAGAGAGAGAGAGGGAGAGAGAGAGAGAGAGAGAGAGAGAGAGAGAGATAGGGAGAGAGACAATATTTGTTATTGAGGTTCGGCCAAACCAACCTACATCCCCGCCTTGGGCATACCCCCCAAGGGTTCCGTTAACCCTGCTCACTTAATGGGTGGAGCAGAAACCATTTACGACCTTTCCTTACGGGGCAAGGTAAACCCTAACTCAATTACCAGGTTGAGCTTAACTGGTCTCCCTTACAGGGTAGAGACACCCCAGCTCAATTCATGAGTTAAGCCATAACCAACACTCCTTACGAGGCAGAGATACCTTAGCAACACTTTACGGGCAGTAATTTTTAGGCTGAGCCCAACTAGTCTCCTTTACTGGTAGGCTCGTCAAGGCTTGGGTCCTTAACTAGCAAAGATAAAATTTATAAAACCAAACTAATCCCAAGTTCAGTAGAAAGGGGGGTAAGTCGGGTGTCAATCCTCAGGGAAAGCGCAGTTACCAAACCACTTCCAAATTAGTTTATTAAAGCCTTGTGTAAAAAAGAGTAAGAATATGATATTTTGCAAATGGTGAAATCTAACTAACTATAGGAAAGCAATTAAACGAAAGCATGTAACTTAATAACTACATGTCAGCAATTAAAGTCCATGTTACCTTACTCCTACAAAGCAATGCTAAGGTCTAAATCAGACACTGAATTCCATGCGTCTAACTATGCTCCTTCAAACTTCGATAAAAGTACTACCTCAAGAATCTCAAGCCAAAGTGGGAGAGCGTCATTTGAGGGCACAGGGTAGCAAGGGCGCACCAACCATCTAGAGCTTGGTTGGGAACCGGAGTATACCCTGTCTTAATGATCATGAACACCTCCATGGATCCGTAGACAACTATTTCCCTCTATTTGAGACATAGTAGTGCTTATCCTTATATGCAACCTTTCATTATACACACAACAATAAATCAGAGCAAGTAAATGGAAAGCAATAACTTTAAAGAAGTAAAGGAGAAAGCAAGTAAAAAGATAACCCCTTTAGTATTTAAAATGTCTGTCACTAACGCCAAAAGGTACAAGAGAGTGATCGTGTAATATACATGGAGAGCACATGAACACCGCTAGTTGTCACGAGCCGTCGAACACTTCACACACAAACTGAAATAGGAATTGAAATCTAATCTACTCCGGCTCTAACTTGGCTCTCACTAACATCTTAGGTCTCTCACTAACCTAAAAGAGGCCAAAGAGGAACCTAAAGCTCATGTTCATAGCAATTACTTATAGGATCTAGGGTTTACAAAGTTTATTTCAAAATTTTGGAAAGTCTGCAACATATCTCACGTAGAAGATCATCGCAATCGATCAAGTCACTCCCAGACTCCCTTTGTGCATGCCTTGGTTGAGTCTTGCGGGAAATTAGGAATTCAAATCTTCAGTGTCTTTGACTAAGTCGCACTTGAGGGTCTTTCTAGTTAAGACTTGTGGGATCTCAATCTTCAGGAATTCTTAGGAACTCAACATAGTCGCCCCTCAAGGTTTCTTGGTCAGCCACGTAGTCGATGCTCTCAGTATTTATGGGCTCATGAGACCTTAGTGTCTTGCCTTGATCACCCTTGAGGATTACACAGTCGATCACTTGGTCGACCATTGTAGCATTTTGATTTCAGTCTAAACCTCAAAGTCTGTAGTGGAAGACTATGTCATCCCTGGTGTTGTTGGTCACACCACTTGGTCGAACAAAGACTTCCTTTCCTTTAATGATATGGAGCTTCAGCAGTTTGGCAACGCATTTGATTTGTGCTTTGCGTCTCCCCAACTTCTCCTTCAGCTTCTCATATGCCTAACTCCTTGGTTTTGACCTATATTTCCTGAAAAGATCAACAAACTTTGCATAGCTCCGAACAATGATAATAATGGGTAAATACACAATAAAGTGAGGATAAAAAAAAAAGGTAAATGAGGGTCTAAAATCATGCATTTTAGGGATTCATCACAACTCCCAACTTATACTTTACTAGTCCTCGAGCAAAGAAAAAGCTAGGAAAACTCTAAAATTCTATCTACCTCCTCTTTTGCAGGAAACACGGTTACATTTAACGTATGCAACAAGGCTTTAAACCCCTAGGTTGATCCTAGTGGACGAGTTCTAGTCTTGTGAGGGTTTCAGGGTGATACCCACAAGCTCCAATTCCAATGAACATAAAATGAAAAGACATGCAACATAGATATACTATTTCACATAAGGGAATATTGCCTAATTACATGTAAGCTTTTTCATACGTAACTTTGTTATACACGCAACTCCGAAGCAAATTACTCATGCAAGTCTCCACATTATACAACCATTCAGAATAGTATAGTCTTAGAGAGTCATCCAGCAATTACACTTCAGGGTTAATGTAGTCATATAAATTCAAGTATGAATAGGTGAGGTCATAAGGCATGTGCAAAGTGCATGATGCGTTAGACTCATGATATCTATAGGCACCTACGGAACGATCATTTTGACTCAGCCTCACTGATATATCCTAAAAAATAGTTAGGAAGATGGGTTCGCTCATCATATGTGAGGAGGAGTGTCATGATCAAACATCTCACATATTTGAAGGAACAATCGCTAAAGGTATGGAGTGGACTAGTCTGAAGGGAATCCAACCTATTTATGAGGTGTCAGGTCCTCTACCCTAACATCTTCTTACCTACTTGCCACATCCAACCAAGACCACCCTAGATCAATTCATTCACAGACCAAGAGTGAATACATCTTAAGCATTAGGCCATTGAAGAATCTTCATACATGTAAAACGTGTGTTGTGTCGCTAGCTTGACCTTTGTTGTATTTATAGAGCAGGTGTTTTCAGTTTTTTGCTTATTTTCTTCATTTTACATATTTCCTTTTCGTGGTCAGTTAGGACAATCATTACAACTCTTTGTAACTTCATACCACCAATGGGAATTAATCTTGAACAAGAGTCCATAAAATAAATCTATCTCTAGGGGTGGCTCAGTATTCACATCTTGAGTAGGCTACAAGACCTAGGTTTCTATCTCCACACCAATTGTCACTTCTAAGCTAGCAAGTCAAGAGTAAAGGCTAGTATTCAAAGAATATCCTGAAGAAAAAGAGTTGAGTTTCAAGAACTTGGAGTTTGATGTAGATAAATCAAGAAATGAATGAACGACTCAATAGTACCTCACAGGGTGTCATTGTTGCCATGGTTGCTCTTTTAGTGTTCTTAAGGGACCCTAAGTGCAACGAATAACATGTAGATGTTTTTTCAACCTTATGAGATGCCATATAAATACAAGAGTTTATATAGTTAGATTAACATGAATGAACCACTAGTCAACCTATGTAAAGTTACAAATCCAAGATTAGTCATATAATGAGAAACTAACACAAGTACCCCACTACATTGTTAGCGAGCATAACATGATCATGTTAATGATGAGCCAACACATGCAAATTTTAGGTTATATGAAAGTATGTAAAGGGTATAAGTTAGTGTTAATCATGGCAAAATCAAAAGTGTTCAATGAAAATTTTTTGAATTTATCATTTTTTGTGCTAACAAATGCCACGCATTGTTGCCATGCAGCGTTGCCTACCCCTCACCCCCAACTTAGAACTTTAGTGTCCTCACTGAAGTGGGAAAAAATAACAGAGCCTGGGAATGAGAGAGGAAACACACTGCGTGGTGCAATGGAGATCAAATAATGTACCTACATCAAATATATATTATCTAAAAACAATATGCAAACAAGAATACATTGTAGCACAAAAGACTAAACAAAAACACCATGTCATTTGCATTAATGACAAATATAATACACAATGTATAGATTAGTATAAGCACTGGATTGTCATCCAAAAACATGATGTAGCACATACCAAAAAAAATTCACAACATAGAAAAGAAAATAAAAAAAATAGAAAATGTGTTGCAGAAGCACGATGCACAGGAGGAGCATAACAAAAACTGGATCCTAAGTGGTAAGCCTTAGATCCATCCTACTCATCATCATTCGATCTTCTGCTATTATCATCCGAATCACTGCCCCCTAACTCCCCGGATGCATTAGAAGGAGTGTCTTTTGCAGACTAGGTATGCATAGCATCCTCTTGACCCACAGAGGAATTTTTGGGTACCGTAGGAGACTTCATTGAAATGGGCACAAAGGATGGCACTCTAGTAGAATCTGGTGGGTATGAAAAAGATGCGAGAATATGGTCCAGCTCTAGGACATGGGGGAAGATATGACAAAGGATTTCGATGACCGTCTGAGCACCCTGCATGCATTCTTCCCGTATTTCGGCCAAGGAGTGGAGTAGTGTGGAATGGAGGATGTCAAGATCATGGCACAGGAGAGCCAGACTAACCCCATTTGGAACAAAGGGCTATTAACTGGAAACTAGGTCGCGTGCCAGCTCCGTGCTAATCACGACCATGGTCGATCCTCTCAGTATATTCAGATTTCAGCATAGTTTTGAGACTGAATTAGGTCGCCCATATGCCTGCAGGTTGCCCCACAAGTTGCACCTCTATCATTTTCTAAAGATTACTCTAAAGACTGTGAACCTTAATTACCCTAATCTAAGGACTCAAAAATAAAGAAAAATTCTTGGGTTGCCTCTCGGAAGCGCTAAGTTTACCATTTTCAACCAAACACACTTAAACTCATTTTGAACTCATCCTGGTTCAAAGTTAAAGTTGCCCTCCCCCTTTTAACACCTATTCTTGCGTAGCCCCAACTTGTTTGCTAGATAGGAGACCGAGTCATGATGTGTAGAAGATATCTCAAAAGGATCCCCTAATTCGGTGGTGGAGGGTTTATCAGGCTGAAGTGCACTATCCAAAGGGTCTCTCCATATAATTGAGAGAGCAGCTTCCCTAATGATTTTATCAATCCTATCATTGTCCACAACTTGGATGACTTTAAATGGGTGTGGGAGCATTAAATATGCTCAGACTATGTTGCTTGCGACCCACAGAGATCTCTATAATCCCTATCCTGTATTAAATGCAAGCATTAGCCGTGGCTAAGAATGGTCATCTCAAAAGGACAGGGATCAGATTCATGAGGCTCCATATCTAAGATAATGAAATTGACTGGGTAATGAAATTCTTCCACCTTGAACACTACATCCTCTACCATACCCTGGGGTTTCTTAAGGGATTGATCAGCAAAAAACAATGTGACAGAGGTACGTTGCAGCTTCCCGAGGTTAAGTTGCTAGTAAGCTGAGTATGAAAAGATGTTCACACTTGCCCCTAAATCTAAAAGAGCCCCATAAATGGTGTGATCGCCAATTACAAATGAAATAATGGGTGAGCCAGGATCTTTTAGCTTAGGAACGAGGTGTCTTAATATCATTGAGCTTATATGCTCGACATGCTTAACCAAACCATCGATATGCACCCTTGATTTTTGTTTTTGTGTTGACAAGTCCTTTATGAACTCTGTGAATGCAGGTGATTGCTTAATACCATCTAGGAGAGGCTTGTCAACCCTTACTTGTTTAAACATGTCTCAAATGGACTTGGTTAAGGCCTCTTTCCTTAATATAGAAGGTGCAGGAGGAACTACAGGATGAGTTACTTAGGGGGACATGAAATGCCCTATAAGGGGTGAAGTGAGGTTTGGTCCTTCCAGTGATAGGTGTAGAATTAAGGGGTTTATGTACTAAACTAGAGGAAGATAGCGTGCAATAGTCAACATTGGGTACTACCTTTTTTTTCTTCCTCATTCTCTCCCTCACTCGCCTGATTTTGGGTTGCATTATTTGTCATCCTACCACCTTGTCGAGTGGTCAATGCCTGGGCCTGCTCAGTGTATGATGAGGGGTCAGCATCCGGTTCACATTCCACATCGTATTGTCCCTTTGGGTTCATTAAGGGCTAACTTGGCAATTTTTCTTCGTCTCTCTGACTCAAAGAAGTGGCTAGTTGCCCAAAGCTAACCTTTAGCTTTGTGATGGACTAGGAGTTGGAATGAAGGAGTTACCAATCTATTTAGTGATCAGTCTTAATGCTTTTAAGGACTTTCAGCACCATTTCTTGGAAAGAATCGTATTTGGGTTTAGGAGGAGGTGGCTGCTAAAATGATGAAGGTTTGGGGGCAGACATGGGATGATTTTGAGAATTGTAAGGGTGAGAGGGTTGAGCATCTAAAGCTTGTGGAGGTCTTTGGGATTGAAAATCTGGAGCTTGTTGTCTCTAGGAGAAATTGGGATGTTGTTTCCATCCAGGGATGCAGGTATTTAAATAAAGGTCATTTGATGGCCTATCATACCAATTATGGGTGGATTTTATTTCCTCCTATATAAGCTCAGAATGGGATGGCGTATGTGGGCAATTGTAATATGAATGGGAAGGATTAAAGCAAATTGCACACACTTCTGCATAAGCCTATAGTTGCTATGGTTGCCTTAAGGGCAAGCATTGATTTGACTTTTTAGATATGCTGTGCAGAGTGGGTGCCAAGTCATGGTTTGAGGTCAACTAGTAAACTCCCTAAGGTTTGGAAGCAAATGGATTAAGGGGTCGACGAGCAGCAACATTGTGTTGCTGGGAATTCTCAGCTAGGTTCTCAAAGAGAACCTATGCCTCATTCTAATGCTTAGTGAGGAAAGTACCTCCGCACGATGCATCAACCATTGACCTATCTCTCTCAACTAGCCCTTCATAAAAGGTTTGCACTAATTGCCACTTGGAGACATGACGATGTGGGCATTTATGGAGTAGGTCCCTAAAACGATCCCAAGTCTCAAAGAAAAGTTCCCCATCCATCTGTGTGAATCTCATGATTGCCCTTCGTAATTGGTTAGTCTTCCCAATAGGAAAGTACTTTTTTAGGAATTCATGCTGTATGGTGGCCTAGTTGGTCAGCACCGAGTTCGGCTCTAAGGACGTCAGCCAGTATTTGGTCTTATCCTTAAGAAAGAATAGAAAAAGCCTAAGACGAAGAACATCATCACTAAAATTGGGTATTTGAATGGTGGAGCAGATCTCCAAGAACTCATCCAGATGCTGATAAGGATTTTTTGTGGAGTTCCCATAAAATGTGAGCAGCATCAAGATGATCGAAGTCTTAATCTCGAATTGTGTCGCTGAACATATGGGAATCGGATGCAGGACGACAACGTGTATGTATTAGGCACAAAGTAGTCCCTAAGAGGTTGAAGTGGTTGCTCTCCCACCACAGGTAGGCAGGAAGCTCGGGGTTCTGGGATTTTTTCAGTGGGAACTAGTGGTCGTTCAGCCATGAGTTTCAGTTAAGACAACTTTGCAATCTCAGGATTAGAGGTAGGTTTCCTAGAGGACCTATGAGATTTCTCAATCTTGTGATCTAGAGGAAGTATCTCAGGATCCAAAGAATGCAAACCAAACATACACACTTGAGGCACACATATTTAGCATTTCAGAATCAGCAAAAAAAATAATAATAATAATAAAGTAGAAAGAAAGTAAATAAAAACAAAGAAATAATACTCTAAAATTGAAGTTGGCTTGTAACTGTAACTAAGTCCCCAGGAATGGTGCCAAAATTTGGTAGGCTCGCCAAGGATTGGGTCCTTAACTAGCAAAGATAAAATTTATAAAACCTAACTAATCCTAAGTTCAGTAGAAAGTGGGGTAAGTCAGGTGTCAATCCTTATGGACTTAAAGCGCAGTTACCAAACAACTTCCAAATCAGTTTATTAAAGCTTTATGTGAAAACAAGTAAAAAGATGATATTTTGCAATGGGTGAAATCTAACCAACTACAAAAAAGCAATTAAACGAAAGCATGTAACTTAATAACTATAGGTTAGTAATTAAAGTTTATGTTCCCAACTCTTACAAAGAGATGCTGAGGTCCGAAACAGACGCTCGATGTCGTGCCTATGACTATGCTCCTTCAAACTTTGATAGAAGTACTAACCCAAGAATCTCAGGCCAAAAGTAGGAGAGGGTCAATCGAGGGCACAGGGTAGCGAGGGTGCACCAACCATACGGAGCACGGTTGGGAACCAGAGTATACCCTACCTCAATGATCACGAACACCTCCACGGATCCGTAGCCAACAGTTTCCCTCTATTTGAGATGTAGTAGTTCTTATCCTTATATGCAACCTTTCATCATACACACAACAATAAATCAAAGCAAGTAAACAAAAAATAGTAACTTTAAAGCAGTAAAGGAGAAAGCAAGTAAAAAGATCATCCCTTTAGTACTCAGAAGGCCTGTCACTAACAACAAAAGATACATGAGAGTGATCTTGTAATATATATGGAGAGCACATGAATGCCTCCAGTTGTCACAAACGGTCAGACACTTCACACACAAATCGAAACAAGAATTGAAATCTAATCTACTCCTGCTCTAACTTGGCTCTCACTAACATCTTAGTTCTCTCACTAACCTAAGATAGGCCAAAGAGGAACCTAGAGCTCATGTTCGTAGTGAGTACTTATAGGCTTTAGGGTTTACAAAGTTTGTTTCACAATTTAGGAAAGTTTGCAGTTCATCTTGTGTAGAAGATCATCACCATCGACCAAGTCGCTCCCATGCTCCCTTTGTGCTTGCCTTGGTCGAGTCTTGCGAGAAATTAGGAATTCGAATCTTCATTGTCCTCGACTAAGTTGCACTTCAGGGTCTTGCTGGTCAAGTTGATGGTTGAGACTTGCAGGATCTCGATCTTCAGGAATTCTTAAGAACTTGACATAGTCACCCCTTAAGGTTTCTTGGTCGACCACTTGGTAAATGCTCTCAGCAATTCTGGTCTTACGAGACCTTAGTATCTCTCCTTGGTTGCCCTTGAAGGTTACATGGTCAATCACTTGGTCAACCCTTATAGCATTTCGATCTCAGTATGAACTTTGGAGTTTGCAGTGGAAGACTAGGTCGTCCCTGGTGTTGCTGGTTGCACCACTTGGTCGAACAAAGACTTCCTCTCCTTTAATGATATGTAGCTTCAAGAGTTTGGCGGTGCATTTGATTTGAGCTTTATGTCACCCCAACTTCTCCTCTAGCTTCTTGTATGCCTAACTCCTTGGTTTTAACCTATATTTCCTGAAAATACCAACAAACCTTGCATAACTCCGAACAATGATAATAGTGGGTAAGTACACAATAAAGTAAGGATAAACAAAGTTAAATCAGGGTCTAAAATCATGCATTTTAGGGACTCATCACTTACGATATAGAGACTCCCAAGTTCAATTTATGGGCTAAACCTTACTAGTACATAAATAAAATATTTTGTACAAAATAAATGCTCTCAGAAGGCAGAGATGTACAACATGAAAGCTTTACAGTACACTCTCTAATGATATGAAATAAGATCAAGAGTAAGGGTGCTATTTTCAAAATAATAGTTTTTCAATCTTTGAAAAATAATGTATATAATAAGTGCTTCAAAGATTTTACCCTAATAAAAAATTTTCTCCAAAAATATTTTTTAATACGAAGTAGGAGAACCTAGGGTTTTGGTTTTTCAAATGATTTTTGCAACATAAAAAATTATCTATTAAAGCATGGATGCCAAAATAAATGCCCTAATAAAAATGCTCTCAAATGAAAAAAGGAAAGAGAGTAGAAGAGTAAAAGTTTTGCCCAAAAGGAAAGATTTTTGCAATAAAAATAGGTTTGGGGGAACTTTGATTGAAAATAGCCTAAATAAATTTAAGAGAAAAATTTGGCTAATCAAAGTTTCTAATGAAAGCTTATGAAGGGTTATTTACAGAATTTGAAAAAATTATGATCATGAGGGACACATTCGGTATTTTAGAATTTTTTTAATGAAAAATTAATTACATTTTACCATTGGTAATTACCAAAACCCAAGATGTTTGGTCGACCAGACCAAGGCGTGGGTTGGTTGACCTCACACAGGATGTTTGAATTTCTAAAGGGTTTGGTTGGCCGAGCAAAGGGCGATTTCACGAAGCGATTTCCCTTTCTTCGTGGATTCAATCGGCCGACCAAATGGCTAGTCAGCCAAGCCTTGAAGGCTGATCGGCTGAGGTTGATTTTGAACTAAAGGGATGGTCAGCGGGGGATGGTGGAAAAGTCAATTTCTTTGGTCGGTCGACCGTGGACGCTATGTTCATTTTAGGGTCGGTCAGTCGAGGCTTAGTCAAACATTTGACTGTTGCCCTATGGTCTGGTCAGTCGACTGAGTTATTAATAGGTCAGTTGAATAGGCCTAGTTAAAGACTAAGTTTAAGTTGTATTTTTTACCTCAAAACATTTTTAAACCTTTTGTATGATTTTGGCTTTTGTGAAAAAGGTTTGTCTTTCAAAGGTTTGGTCCCCTAAGGTCAATCTATGGTCATTTTGAGCATTCAATCATATCATATATATGCATGTTGAAGAGACCTAAAAAATAAAATAAATAAAAGAAAATAGAAAAAATGGATTTTTGGCCGAGGCAATAGAAAACCAGCGACGGTTTTCTAAAAGGGGAAGAAAACTGGCGATGGTTTTGGGGTTTTATTGTGAATCGGTAACGAGTAAACGACAAATTTTGGGCCAGTTAAATAGAAAACCAGCGACGGTTTTTTGGGAGTCTGAGAAAACCTGGGACGATTTTCTGGGAGTTTGAGAAAATCGGCGACGATTTTCTCAGCAATACTAAAGATTATAAAGGAACCCGAGAGATTCATTTGAAACATTAAAATTAAACTCTCTCTCTCTCTCTCTCTCTCTCTCTCTCTCTCTCTCTCTCTCTCTCTCTCTCTCAATGAAAACCCTACGACCCTTCTCCCTATTTTCTTTGATTTTGACTCCGTTTAAGCCCGGATTGATGATTAGAAACCACCATGAAATTCTTGGGAAGATTCTCTACAAACTAGGTGGAGTGAAATTTTAGTTTGGGGTTCTGGGGCCCTATCCCAAAACTGAGGTAAGAGTGTTGTTTGGGTGTTTAAGGTTGATTTATTAATTTATTGAAGGTATAGGTTTAGATGTGAATGTAATTTTGGGGTTGAACTAAGGAATTGGAATTTTGTAAAATACAGGGTTAAGGTGCAAAGTTGCAGGCATGAGTTAGAGTTTCAGCTGGTATTTTCCCATAAAATAAGGTAAAAATGATAATATTTGTTTGGTTGATATTCAGTAGATAAATTAGGAATATGCAGGTTCAAGAAAAATGTGAACACAATAATTTTGCGAAATTCAGTTGATTGACTGGGGTAATACATGTGTACAATTTTAGGGCATTGAAATTATGAACACCACAAGCATGAAATAGGAAAATAATAAACAATTCTCATATAGTCAGGTAAGGGAACTATGTTATGCTAGTTAAATTAGAAATTTTATCAGTAAAGCATAGTATTTGATTATGAGTTACAGAGTATGATTTTTGAATAGATCAGAGCATGAAAATTATACAGTATTATAGATTATAATTAATGAGTTTTATTTAACTGTGTGGCATGAGTAGTACTGGAATATTACAGAATTTCATATAGATTACAGAATTATGATTATATAGTTTTTATAAAATTATGCTATACAAATTATACAATTTTATTTACAGAGCTATGGTTATACAGTAGTTTACAGAATTATAGTTTATACGTTTATACAAAATTATGACATATAGTTTATACAGTACCATGAAATTCAAATTACAGGATCATGGAAATACAGTATTTTACATAAACATGTATATATAGTGTTTTACAAAACCATGATTATACACAATTTTACAGAACCATGATATACATAGCATAGAACCATGACATACATAAATACAGTTGACACAGATATATAGTTATATTATAGTGTCATGGTTAATACAGAGAATTACAACATCATGGTATATACAGTTTATATAGAATCATGATAAAACAGATAGATATTATATAGTAATAGTATTATATAGTATCAAACCCTAATGGAACAGAGTAGCTTACAAAGCACGGTACCGTAACTATACAGTATAGACAGTGCAACAATATGTCTCAAATAGAGTATGGTATTGCCAATTGTACCACAGGTAGAGTAGAGGGCTACTTGGCATCCAGACCAGGTGGAGCTGGCCTTTTGTGCTATAAAAATAGATAAATATAATAAGGCTAGCACTGGTAGGCCAACTAGTGTTCACTCCCGCCTAAGAGCCGCACAACCTATCATGAGGGGTCAAGTTATGACATACAACCATCCAGGGAAGTTTTCAGAACTATATACATATACAGTATACACAGAAAACAGAGATTATATATTATAGTTAGAAGTATGATTGAATAATTAACTCAGAATTACTGTATTTTAAATGACATAGATGTGGGTTATAGTACAGATACTTTTACATGATATCTCATTTATAGTTTTAATATAAAGTTATGTTTCGTGTATAAACTCATATGCCACACACTGGTAATAACATATTTCTCCTTACTGAGAGGTGTCTCAGCCCATTATTATGAACAATTCAGGTAACCCAGAGAGACGTGCAATGTCGGCTCAGAGATAGAGGAGGCGGCTGAGTCAGCATAGTTTTGGGGTGAGTCTCAGGTTGAGTAGTAGAGCCCTTAGTATTTTGGAATTTTTAGGAAATGATGTACATATGTGTATTTATTTATAGGTGTATCAGTAGTACTCTCGTATTGTGTATTTTGGGATATGGTTGGGATATTTATGTTTTTCCGCTGCATAGGTAATATACATGGGATGCACAAGTTACCACGGTATCCACTTTGGACCATGATGATGACAGATATTTATATACAGGGTATTAGAGTTATGATATATAGCTTGATAGTAAAAAAAAAATGGTTATAAAATTTGGGTTGTTACACATCATTATTACAGACCAAATAATAAAAATTAAATGCTATACAAATTAAATCAAAATGTCTTCTTCTTCTTCTTTTTCTTCGTTCTTCTGACTTCATGGAATGTCCCTAATCATATAAGCTTTATGCATTTTTATGGCTTCCATTTTCACTTCCTTTATGTGTGTATTGAATAATATATCTAATCACATGCAAAGTACACACATAAGATCCTTGGACTTTGTCAGCATCAAAACAAGAATCAGACTCAAAAATTCAATAATCTCCCCCTTTTGTTGATGACAAACGTAACAGAGCAAAATTGGTTAAGCCTAAAAAGGCTCCCCCTAAGAATATGCATAATTTGAAAGATAAATAGTAAATGTCAAGCATATTAAGAAAGAAGACATTAAAAATAATCATGCATTTAAATTTTTGCCTTAAAGCACAAGCTCGGATATTTGTCCCTATATTTTTGCCCTTAACAAAAATTTCCCTTTTTTTTATAAACATTTTGCTCATAAAAATTCTCCCCCCTTTTGACATTAGTAAAAAGGGTTAAGTTAAGTAGAAAACATTTTAAGTATTTAAAAACAGACTTAGCAAAAGAGAACTCCCCTTTTAAAAAAATTTTGATTTTTCTTCGAAAAGCTCCCCCATTTTTAGTATAGATTATAAGCATAAAAATTTTATAATTGTTTGAAAGATATGGTCATTAAGCATACAAAACAGTATAATTGGTTAGTTAAAAGATTAAGATGACATTTTAACATGATTAGACTAGAAATATCATCAAACCATTGCAATTTTAACCACTTCATAAGACTCGTAGAAGATTTGAGTTAAAAACACACGACATATGAAAGTAATGATAGGTTTGAGCATAGAAGTGGTCTAACTAGTTCATATGCATTTCATATATAATCCATGAACTAGTTATGCAACACCCTTTAAAAAAAATAAATTTCACGACATAAAAATTTAATACAAAGAAGCACAAGTCATGAAAGCATTTAAGCACATAAGCAAGAGATAAAATATATTCTATATAAAATCAACTCTTGCGAATATATATATATATATATATATATATATATATCCCTTTATAATTTTCAATAAATGCTAGGGATGATACTAATGCTTGCTAAAATAGAAACTTTAATTAGAAGAACAAGCAAACAATGTTTTTCTGGTTTGGCCTTTAAGAGCAATCCATAATATAACTAGAAAAAGACAACCATATGGATCCAAAAGAATGAACAATTTAAATACATAACAATATGGCAAATTTTGAAAACTTTTCGTGGCCAAGCAACATATTTTAACTTAAGATTTTCAATAAAATCATTTCATTTAAGCACAAGTCACAAAGAGTTCAAAAGATATCTAAGCATAAAAAGGTTGGTGAGCATAACAGCTCCCCCTATCAATTTGAATTCGTGCTTAGAATTTGTAAGCTACTTTTTATTCTTAATAGATTTTATTGGATATATGCTAAACAATTCGTACTTCACCAGTTAAATCATTCCTAGAACACACATGCACCAGAAATTTAACATTAAGTCATGTGCAAGATGTTCATGCATATCAGGAACAATCCATATCAAAGATGATTCAATGAAGACAGGATATGATGTTCAAGGTACCCAAAAAAAATTCGGACTCAAAAAGTAGTAATAATGAAAATGTGAGTCCATGGGGCAAGTGCTATAATCCTTTTTCATAAGGATGGGGCTTAAGCTCCCCTATAAATTTGCATGCATGTATACTTGCACTTAGTTCCAGGATGATGTTCATTTAAGAGTAGTTATCATATATTCATCCTTTCAAAGAATTTCAACATGCAGCAAATATTAGACATTCAGCACATACGCATGACATATTGCATTTCAATTTGATGCACGGTAGCCAGTCAAGGCTATACTCAATAATTATGTAATAGGGGTTCAATATGAAGGTGACACAACTCAAAATACACAATGAGTGTGTGCGAAATGAAAACTCCTCCTAAGTCATGCAATTTGCCTAGATACATGGACTTAAATTTTATGACATGATTATTGACCATTTGATTCCTACATGAAGTTCACATCCTAAGGATTAGGACCAAATGGTGTCCATGAGATAGATTTGTCTAATTTAAAGCATTCTAGGAAAAATTAAGGATTGTTAAAAAATTGTACATATTTTCAAATTATATAGCTTTTTGGGTTTTATATGTACTAACCTGTTTAATTATTTTGCACGTGTTTTCTACTAAGCATGAGAATTAATATTCTTTTGTGATTCACTCATCATTTCAAAAATATTTTAGCATGCATTAAACACATATCTTGATACATGGTTTCATTCTCGGGAAAAATTCTACTGAAATTTCGGCAGCATGTCGTCTATAAATTGAACATATTCCCATTTTTCCATGTACCTGAAACCTAATAGATTCATGCAAATAATTTATATGTGAGAACCTATATCCACTACCAGCATGCAATTCACATCACTGCATCCGTCATGCAGGAGGCATGCAATACATGCATGCAATTTAGTAGGAAATTCAATATAGACTATCCATTAAATATGTTCATTTTAAAAACAATGGATAGTGGTGTATAGTTCAAGGTAGTTCATATCAAAGATATAATCCATCAAGTGAGATTAAGCATTTACATGAAGGATGGATTGTAGGCATTTAGAGCAATGCTTATAATTAACTATCCATTAAAGGATTTGGACATTTCACAATTTATGGATAGTACTTGGCAGTTCAACGACAAATCATCCAATATGAAATAATAATATATTTTTGAAATTAAGCAGATTGCAATAAAGAGCTTATTGGATGAGATTTTAAATTTTCTGCTCCCCCTCAGTTATATAGCCAAGGAATTATATTCAATTAGCATTAATTGGCATAACTAATATTTTATGATATGGGGATGAGCTTAAGAATTTCTTAGATTAAATTTATTATTTGAAAGTGATTTATCGTTTAAGCTCAATGATGAATTTAGGGATATGTGAGTTATAGTAATATGATATACTTCCTAAAGCTCAAGTTGTATGATGGACAAAGTATGTTATATTTAATATATTTATACTTAAGCATTTATATAACATTATTTCTAAATTAAAAAAAAAAACGTTGTCCGTTTAAAAGGGATTTACGAACTTAATCATGCTATAGCCAATATTATCACATAATAACCAATCATAATGATATATATTAAACACAGATTGGGTATATAATTGAACCTTTTTAACATGGCTAGCTTTTCTAAAGTACTTAGTATAACAATAGTGTAAAAACCCGACCCGAGATAGGTGTATTAAATAAATGAGAAAAAAGAAGGAAAATTAAAAAGGTAAAAATCAGCAGGTCTCGTCGACGAGGCTTCTTTTCTCATCGACGAAGTCTTTTGTGTAGCTCGGTGACGAAATTCAATAGCTCGTCAACGAAGAGATACCGAGAGATTTTGGGAAATTCTGAAATCTCAAGCTCATCGATGAGTTCACCTTGACATCGATGAACTTCCTTCTGTGATGCATTAACGAGGATGATGTCTCGTCGACGAGGCTGGTTGGGTCAACTTGGTTATAAATATCTTTTGGCTTTACTTAAGAGTTAAGAAACCAAAATTCTCTCTCACTCTCACTCTCTCTCTCTCTCTCTCTCTCTCTCTCCCTCTCTCTCTCTCTCTCTCTCTCTCTCTCTCTCTCTAAGATTTCAGGTTATTTGTTCCCGAATCAACAATCCAATGTTACCACATGCATCAGGAGGGGAATCTCTACGTTTATAGCAGATCAAAATTTCGTTTCGAGGATTTTCGCGTTTTGATCCAAAATTGAGGTAAGAGTCTGATTTCGTTTCTAGTTCAGTAGATCTATAATAGTAGTAGTGAATATATTGAAATATTGTTCTTCGATTTTTAGGTTTTGGGGTTCTGTGTCGTTATTTTGGACCGATTAAGTTCGTGTTTCAGTTCGCAGGAAAGGTAAGGGGATTCTGTTTATGTCAATTATTTTTTAAATCGAAATTGGTAAAATTGTAGTTTACAATTCTACATATGTTTTGGATACTTATTTGGGAAAATTTATCAGATGAAAATACGGGATTTTTAGGTTCGAGATCATCTTCGTTTATGTTTGAAAATGTATGTTTGTATAAACTGTAGCATCGAGAAGACCGTACCTGTATTTGTAGTAAACTATATTCTTGAATTGAAAACGATATGATTTTTTGTATACTCAAATAAGTGTTGTTAGTTTTGGTACAACCCCAAAAGGGGGGTGAATTGGGTATTTAAAATTTATTGCCTAGGTTAATAGGTTTTATCAGCAGTGCAAAAGAACCTAGGGTGAGTCTATACAATCCAAAGATAACATACATGTGCAGTAAAGGTAAAGAGCATAAATGTAAAGAACAAGCACAATATGTTATCGAGGTTCAACCAACTGTGCCTACGTACCTGCCTCGGCCACACCAGCACAAGAATTACCACTATAATGCTCACTTAAACGGGTGGAGCGACACCTAATACAATCAGGTCAATTCAAGGGGCTGACCTCAACCGACACGCCTTAACAGGATGATGCACCTAGCTTTCCTAACCAGGTCTAAGCTAATCCGAGACTATTCCACAGGGCTAGTCTCCCTTTTTAGGCCTGCGCGTGGAATACAACCAACGTGTAGAAAATGTTTGTACATGAAAATTTGCTTCGTAGACAAGCAAATGTGTGCACCAGTATAGCTCAATCAATAATGCACGCACTAATGATTTGTAAATATGCTTAGCACTCTAGTGTGTGCTTAAACACTCAATCACGTATAAGATTTCAACTCAAATCTAGAGTGTATACCCAAACAATATTTGAAACACACTATGTGAATAATACAATATCAGATTAGGGTTTCAAAATATGCTAAGCAAGTCCAAACAAACAAACTCAATAATGTATTTTAATATTCAAGGCACAATAGAGTTGTTTGAAATACTAGCTTGTGAAAAGGAATTTTTCACACAAAAGCTAAGTTTAGGTAACTTGCAACACATTGCAAGAACCTTAACCCTCAAAGTCTTTCCACTCTAGGTTTATCAAATGAAACCGGTGGAAAAATTTTAAAGCTAAACTCTCTCTCAGAAAATCGATCAAGTAATAATGTAAATGAGAGTTCTAGCTACACAGATGAAGCACAATAGCCTTTGAAAATACTCACAATGCTTGTAGAAATCAAGAATGAGGAGTATGTGAGTGTGATCAAGTAATAATGTAAATGAGAGTTCTAGCTACACAGATTAAGCACAATAGCCTTTGAAAATACTCACAATGCTTGTAGAAATCAAGAATGAGGAGTATGTGAGTGTTTGGAAATATAATTTGGCTAATGAAGGATTTTGAATGTTAAGAGAATTTTTGTCTAATCAAGTTGGCTAATCCTTGCTAATTATAACAAATGAATGAGTATATATAGGCAAGGAGTAATTTTTACCATTGGGGGCATAATGGGTATAATTAAGTTTGTTCAAAAGACCATTAAGAAAATTGACCCTTTTTACCCCTTTTAAAAATTCGGTAAAAATTAATTTAACCCGCGAGGTTCGGGTGCTTGACCAAAGGTTTGGGTGCCTGAACAAACACGGTAAAAAATTCATCTTTCATAGGTTTGGGTGCCTGAATGATGAGTCGGTTGGATGATACAAAGTCAATAGCAATTTGTTCGATAACTTGGTTGCCCGACACACAGTTCGGTTAACCAAACTAGGCTGTTCGGTCGCCCAAGCCTCCTTTTGAACATAAAGCTTCGATTGCCTGAGTAGTTGAAAAGTGCCTTACTAGGCTTTCAGGTGCCTGAGTAAGGTGTGTTCAAAATAGGTTTGGGTGCCTGAACACCAAGTCAACATGTTGACTGGTTTGGTCGCCCGGGTTGCTTTATATGGCAAAGGTTCGGTCGCCCGAACCCTCTCAACTTTTCTCATTAAGTGCATTTGAGCTTTATTTTGATTCCCCTAATTATGATAAGTGATGTAGGGGACTTGTTGTCCTTAGTGTTGGTACCTAAGGTCTAATTATGGTCGTTTTGAGCATACCTACCTACCATGCATGATGCAAATTATTACAAGCCATACACGCGCATAGTTCATAATAAATTACAACCCAGAATGAAGAACTAAAGAAATGAATATAAATTACAACACATAAATCTTCATTCTTTGGTACAAACACTGCACACCATCATGATAAGTCTTTTAGTCCTGAAGCACGCATAAGGTGATCCTGCATGCAATTCTCAGTACAACCATTAGCACCAAGAGTCTTTGTCATAATCAAAATTGGGTGTGACATATAAGGTCAACAATCTCCTCCTTTTTTATGATGACAAATAATTTATGCAAAATTTCGTTTAGCCAAGAAAGACTCCCCTTGACTTTATGTATAAAGATAATTAAAGTAGTGGGTAATGAAAGATTAAGCATAATTAAGCACAGTCTTACCCCACTTTTGCCTCTTCTCCCCCTTTTGGCAACAGTAAAAAGGGTTAAGCAATAAAGTATGAAGGCAAGGATGTCTTTTAGATACAGAAGGTATATTGGGAGGAATTTTAAAAGATTCAGTAGTATGCCATTTGAAAAAGGTCATTCCCAAACATAACCCTGTGCCTAAGTAACCTGTTTGGAGTTACCATGCACAATATATAGCAAAGTTCAACTAAGTAATTCAAACAGAATGTGCATTAAGGAAGTAAGAGAAATATTTAGCACATGATACCAATTGATAATTTTAATGTTCTATGCTCCCCCAATGGATGATTATGCAAGGTTGAAAATTAAAATTTTCTTTTGGCTTTCACTCATCCTTTCAAAAATATTTTCACGTGAATTTTATCATAATAATCTTTTGTTTGCCAAAACAAGCTTGAATTTCCACAAGGTATAGGAAATGAAAACATGTCGGCAAGATACTAAGTGTTATACTTTCATGATAGTGAACCTACCAACTATAATCATGCTGACAAATAAAAATACGAATATTTGAAAAAACATGATATTTTGAAGGGAGCAGGATATATAATCTAGATGTTGTCAAGACATGCACATTGATATCACCTAATTAATGTATTTGCCAAATGATGTATAGAATGAAAGAACAATACATTTCTATTTCTTAGGGCCTAATGATTTTAATATTGAGTGACTCCCCTTAAGAATATGCATTTTCCTAGTAAATCAACTTGAGAAAAATTCAAATGTCATTTTAGAAACAAACTCAAGTTTTAAGAAGCTTAGCATTTCGAAAATGATATATGGTTGTGTGCAATGATTAAAGAAAAATCTGGCAACATTTTATTTGAAAATATGATCAATTCATAATAACCTACCAGTATCTAAGCACTTCAAATATGTACGCATAACCAGCTCCAAGGAATTTAGAATTTCAAAACAAACGAGCTAAGAATAAATACTTAAAGTCTTAGATCAAATTGTATTTACACACAAGGTATTCAAAGATCGTTTCAACCATTTAGGCAAATGTCTACAGAAAATTCGGCAGCATACCGGCTGTAAATAGGACATTTCCCAAATTTTACCTGCACAAAAGCGATTCTCAAACAAGCAATATCTCAAGAGTAATGCATGCGAGAACCTATAATCTACCAGCAAGCAATTCTCATCAACTGCATCCACCATGCAGGAGGCTTTCTACATTAAGTTTGCATTTCAACAGAATAGTCATCCAAGCACAAATATATGCACATCAAGGTACTACAGATATATATATAATCATAAGAAAAAACACAGTCACCATATCATAGTATCTGCGTGTGTTTGTGGCGAGTGTGATCGTCAAAAGAAATAAATAAAGAAGCTGTTTTAAAATACATACAAACGAAATAAAAGTATATCTGAATAAAATATAATAGATGATCAAATAAGGAACTAGAGTATGATGAAATGGATCCATATGAAGCATTCCTAGGTCTCCCCATCGTCATGATCATCATCCTCCTCCTCACCGCTCAACTCCATCTGTTCATCCTCCCTAATGTCCTCTTCATTCATCTCTCGCAGCCGCTCACCAAGGATATGGAAATTAGCCCGTACCTCGGACTGGAATCCAATGAACTAGTTGTAAAGGGAGTCAATTCTAGCCTATGATGAAGACGCTTGCTTAGTCATGGAGACTCTGAACTCTTGAAACGAGGCGGAGAGATCGGTGATAGCAACCATGATCTCGGCACTAGATGGTACATGAGGTAGCTCCTGTGCGACCTCCTAAGCTCCTGGGTTTCTCTCATGTGTAGTGGGCAACCACATGTTGCTTGTGAGCTCGTAACCCATCAACTTCAAAGTGGTGGAGTTGAAGATGTCAAAGGGCTGGACCTTCTTGATGGTGGCAAGTGGTGACCTATTTAGCCTTTCTCTAACAAATATCCTAGATAGAATCCCACCATAGGGCAAGATGATCCTCTTTCGAACGATTTTTATGAACATCCATCATAGGATCAACCTAGGAAGGTCTAGCTTCTTTCTAGTGAAGAGGCACCACATCACGAAGCAATCCAAATAGGATATGTGGTCCCTCGATCTTGACTTAGGCAATATGTTGTAGGAAATTAGGTGGTGTACCACCTTTGCCTCTAGAGTCAAGGATCTGTAGCTAGGAGTGTGGGTCAGATTAGCTACTGGATTCGTTATGACTAAATTAAAAAAAGTACTCATAGTGAAGTCCTACTCAGCTATCCAGGTGGAGGAAGAATCGGGGCAGATGAAGTCGCCACGCTGGATCTCAAAGGTCTCTACCAGGTCGGCATCGTCAAAGTGGAGATCCATCTCGAGCACCCTGGAGTAGTAGTCCTGCCCATCTTGAACAAGATTTGCATAAGAAAGCCAGATGAACAACAGGTACATCGCCCTAAGCTAAAAGGCAATAAATTCATACAATCCTTGATATCAAAACATGTCAAGAACGTTGTTGAAGTGGGTTTTCATGAATGTGATATCAAGGATTTTTTCTAGAATGGGGTCTTTGAGACGAAAGACTCTCTCATACTTGATTCGCCAATCGAGTGTGGGAAACCACTGTTCTAATGGAACACCCGCAACAACACCTCTCTGTTCCCTAGCCATGGAGACAAGTCTAAACTGAGCTAGATGAGGGAAAAATTGAGAGAGATTTCAAAATATGTGGGTAAAAATGAACTATTTTTCATCAAGAACCATATATATCAGTGTGGTTCAGGCGCCTGAGCATAAATTTGGTCGCCCGAACAACTTTAAATATGAGCACCCTCTAAGTCTTTTCGGTAGCCCGAATATAGGTTCAGTAGGCTGAATTTGAGGCACCATTTTGTATTTTCGAGGGTCGGCCGCTTGAATTAAGTTTGAACTATCTGAACTAGTCACTCGAAGTTCTTTGTTTGGTTGCCCGAATATAAGTTCTGGGAACTGAAGAAGTTTGGCAGCCTGAGAAGATTTGAACATGAAGATTCAACTGCCCGAAGTCTGGTCAACTGCTTGGTCAAACTTCAAGTTTGGTCAGCCGAGATGCAAATGCATTGAGGGGTTCGTTCACTCGAGCTTGGTTACCCCTTTTTTATTTGACCAGTTTTTCAATAGTAGAGACCCTATGGTTCTTCTATAAGATTTGGAGCATTGATAGGGCTTCAAGATGAGTTTAGGACAAGATTTGACTTTAATGTCTAAAAAACTCAAATTTGTACGACGAACAGAGTATGCTTAACATTAGATGTTCATATTTAAGCGAGAGTTAGGCATTTTGAACTTTAAATACAAGGCAAACATGTCGTGTCCATGTGGAAGTAGTTTTCTATTCAAACAGCGAATGATTTATATTCTAACCAATAAGTATATTCATTTAATCCAGATTGTTTTTGCAATTGAATTCACCGATTGGCTTGATTCTTCAAAATACTTAATCTACAATATTTTGAATGGTGGATATACAAAGATCTTACATTTATCAGCCCTAAGCCACTTCCTAACCCCTTATAGAATGCTACCCCCTATAGCTAATCCTAACTACTAAGGAAGAACTATGTGATCATGTAATTCCCGTTTGAGCAAGTTCTTCCTTGACTTTCAAAGGGTTTTCTTTTTAACAACCCATACCATTTTTTTTTTTTTTTTCGATGGGTTAGGGATTGGTGATTCCTTAATTTTCCATACTTGTTTGGGCTTCACACCTTTTCTTTTAAATGGGCAATCAAATTTTATGTGCCCCTTCTTTTTACATAAGATGCATATGGTGTGAATGTATGGACCAGACAAGGTACTAGCATACTATTTTGATTCTTTCACAAAGTGCCCCATGTGTAGGTTTTTTATTTTCTTATTTTTAATTCCATTATAACCTATACCTTCCTTATCTAAGGTCGTCTTTTGTGCACCTAGCAATTTTTCAAAGTTTTCCTTACCTCTAGTGAACGTGTAGATGATCTTAGATTGTTCTTCTATTTTCTTCTCTAGATCTTAAATTTTTGAGTTTTCCAAATATTTGCAAGCATTCTGAAGTTTCAAAAGTTCTTTAGACAAAATGTTTGCTTTTCTTTAGACAAAATGTTTGCTTTACTTTCAAGATATGCAATCAAATGGGTCTTTTCATCATCATTATATGCTTTAGATTTCAAGCTAGCCAATTCCTTTTCTAATGATTCATTCTTGCTCTCTAGTCTTTTAATTTTCAAATAATTTTCTCTTTTAGCAAGAATTTTTGAGTCACATTCCTTAATACATGCATCATACTTGTTTTTCAATACTGAGTATTTCTTATTTGATTTTACAAGTAACTTATGAATCCTAATGTATTCAATTTACAATTCCTCATAAGATGGCATGCTTTCACTATCACAACTATCATATGAATCGCAATCAAACATATCATTCAAATCAGCACATGAATCATTTTCATATTTATCAACTAAATCAAAAGGAGCCAAGATAACCTTATCATTAGTCAAAGCAACAAAACACTAGTTACCTCCCTCAAGCTCAGTGGAGCTCGAGTCGCATAGAAAGATGACCTCCTTTTGCATGGATGCACCATATCTCCTCTCAAGTTCATCCCACACCTGCTTAGCACTACTACAAGTCATAATCTCACTTAAAATTTTAGAATCTAAAGCATGAAATAAGGTATTCATGGCATCAAAATTTATCTGTACTAAGTTCCTATCATGATTATTCATTTCACACTCAGATTTAGGAACATTAGTACACCCAATAGATTTCATAGGCACACAATCACCCTGATCAATGACTTTCCAAAATTTCCAATTCAAAGCTTTCACATACACAGTCATTCTGAATTTCCATATAGCATAATCATTACCAAAGAATACAAGTGCGTGTGTGACAAGTCTTCCCTCACATGAAGGGGATGCACTAATACGAGCCATCGTGATCTTTTACTAAGTGACGTTTAGATCTAAGTTACGAGTCTCTGATACTAATTGTTAGTTTTGGTACAACCCCAAGAGGGGGGTGAATTGGGTATTTAAAATTTATTGCCTAGGTTAACAGGTTTTATCAGCAGTGCAATACAACCTAGGGTGAGTCTACACAATCCACAGATAACATACACGTGCAGAAAAGGTAAAGAGCATAAATGTAAAGAATAAACACGATATGTTATTGGGGTTCGGTCAACTGTGCCTACGTCCCCGCCTCGGCCACACCGGCACAAGGATTGCCACTATAATGCTCACTTAAACGGGTGGAGTGGCACCTAATACAATCCGGTCAATTCAAGGGATTGACCTTAACAAACTTGCCTTAATAGGATGACGCACCTAGCTTTCCTAACCGGGTCTAAGCCAATCCGGGACTATTCCACAGGGCTAGTCTCCCTTTTCAGGCCCGCGCCTGGAATATAACCAATGTGTATAAAATGTTTGTGCACGGAAATTCGCTTCTTAAACAAGCAGATGTGTGCACCAGTATAGATCAATCAATAATGCACGCACTAATTGTTGACTTTATAGGTCACACCCTGATTTTGATAATGACAAACTCAATTGTATTTAATAAATATCCAGTTCATGTGCAGGTTTATACTAACATACATTCAAGGGCACGCGAAAACTTGAAGACAATTTCATATTCCCAATTGTAATATCTCTAAGTGAATTTTGTCTGTAATAGTAATTAGGGTTTTTCGGTTTGTAATAAGCTCACACACATCACATGAATGATTTACTTTGTAAGCTCAAACCGAACCATAGAAAGACCTTAGAGTGTACCTTCGGGCGACCGAAGGTCGACCGACACCGGACTTTTTCGGTGTCTTCAAAATTGGACCCCAAGTGACCTTAGGACACTCACCTTTGCACTTGTATGTAATAGGCACTTGAATAGGGTTTGAATGTTGCAAGAAGGGACCGAAATGCACACTTGGTGCACTTTCGGTCGACCGGCCAACTCAGTTCAATTTGGCTCGGTCGACCGAAACCGGTCCCGGTCAACTGTTTGACCCAGGCCCGGTCGACCGAGCACTTATAGGTCATTTGACCTCGGTCGACCGAACCTCCTGGGGGTCAACAGTTTGACCTCCCGGTCGACCGACCATTTTTGTTCTTCAACAACTTGGTCGACCGAAGGGTCTCGGGAAAATTCCCAGCGGTCCGGTCGACCGAGCCATGTAGTTCAAAAAGTGTCCGGTCGACCGAACCTCGGAATATTGAAAAATCGCCCTGCCCGGTCGACCGACCCCTTAGTTCAAAATTCCCCCGGTCGACCGAGCTACTTGAGTCCCGGTCGACCGAACCACTTTTGGTCGACCGGACCTCTCGGGTTGCCCTGATTTTTTTACCGCGATTAAATTTTTTAAATAGGGTTAAATTTTCTTAAGTGTCATTAAACTTTTCTGAAAATTCCTAATAAGTCCCCAACGGTCAAAATTCTTGGTATGTCTATATATACTCCTTCATTTGGTGGATTAAGTACGGATTAGCAAATAAATTAAGAAAAATTTTCTCTCAAGCCAAATACTCATATTTGCCTCCTACTACTTACATTACTTTGAAAACCTACTCAAGCTTACACTCTTCATCTATCCAAATCATTTGTAAGTGTATTGAGTCTTTTATTTTTGGTTAGCTCTTCATATTGCTGTGTATTTGAATCGATTTTTGAGAGCATAACCTGAGTTTTCTTAGGAGGCTTTGCCAATAAGCCTGCCCTAAGAAAGACTCTTTGTGACATCCCAAGTATTGCACTCTAGTTGCAATATTTTAGGAAGTTCATTTTTGTTTGGAGATTGCAAAAAATACTTTCAAACATACTTGAATATCTTGTGGTGTTCATATTGATATATTTGGGAAAGGATATTCGTGTGTGTGTGATATATAAGTCTTTGTGGTATTGTTTGTACAAGTTTTATAAATATATATCATTTACCGAAAACAAAGATTATCTACTTTGCAATACAAGCACGTACGCATTCTATTGATTGATAATATTGAGGCTTGCTTGGTATTCTGTGTTAACACTCTTGACTGAATATTTTGAAGTGCACAGATTATTATTGACACTCTCACGTACGCGTTACACTGATAGAAAACATAGTTGAGAGATTGACATATTTAGACCACACAGAGCTTACATTTTAAATCACTTGTGGTGTTTGTGTTTGTGCGCATTTGTGGTACATATCTGCTTTACTTGAAAGCACAATTGTATTGTACCTTTGATTGTATATCTGAGAGATTCCAGGCGTGGCCTGAGGGGGCGGTAATCCAGCCCGGTAAGGATTGGTGTAAAGGTTGAGGTCAGCCCCGCTAATTGACCTGGTTAAGGTTGAGGTCAGCCCTGTGGTAATTTGACCTGGTTTGTATAGGTGACGCTCCACCCGTTTAAGCGAGCAAGGTATTGTGATAATCCTTGTGCTGGTTAGCCAAGGCGGGGACGTAGGCGGTTGGCCGAACCTCGATAACATATCCGCGTGTCATCTTCTTTTTACTGCTTTCTGATACTTGTGTGATTGTTTAAACTGCTTCATCTGATCTCTGGCACATTTACATCATTTGCACTAGATTGACCCTAGGCTTGTGAACATACTGCTGCTAGGAGGAATACTTAGAAGGTAAAATTTAAAAATACCAATTCACCCCCCCTCTTGGGATCACGGTAAAGCTAACACTAATGATATGTAAATATGCTTAGTGCTCTAATGTGTGCTTAAACACTTAATCACGTATAAGATTTCAACTCAGATCTAGAATGCATACCCAAGCAATATTTGAAACACAATATGTGAATAATAGAATATCATATTAGGGTTTCAAAATATACTAAGCAAGTCCAAACAAACAAAGTCAATAATTTATTCTAATATTCAAGACACAATAGAGTTGTTTGAAATACTAGCTTGTGAAAAGGAATTTTGCACACAAAAGCTAGGTTTAGGTAACTTGCAACAACAATGCAAGAACCTCAACCCTCAAAGTCCTTGCACTCTAGGTTTATCAAATGAAACCAATGGAAGAACTTTAAATCTAAACTCTCTCTTAGAAAATCGATCAAGCAATAATGTAAATGAGAGTTCTAGCTACACAGATTAAGCATAATAACCTTTGAAAATACTACAATGCTTGTAGAAATCAAGAATGAGGAGTATGTGAGTGTTTGGAAATATAATTTGGCTAATGAAGGATTTTGAATGTTGAGAGAATTTTTGCCTAATCAAGTTGGCTAATCCTTGCTAATTATGACAAATGAATGAGTATATATAGGCAAGGAGGAATTTTTGACCGTTGGGGGCATAATGGGTATAATTAAGTTTGTTCAAAAGACCATTAATAAAATTGATCCTTTTTACCCCATTTAAAAATTCAGTAAAAATTAATTTAACCCACGAGGTTAGGGTGCCCGGCCAAAGGTTCGGGTGCCCGAACAGACACGGTCAAAAATTCATCTTTCAGAGGTTTGGGTGCCCGAATGATGAGTCGGTTGGCTGATACAAAGTTAGTAGAAATTTGTTCGATAATTTGGTTGCCTAACACACGGTTCGGTTAACCAAACTAGGCAGTTCGGTCACCCGAGCCTCCTTTTGAACGTAAACCTTCGATCGCTCGAGTAGTTGAAAAGTGCCCTAACAGGCTTTCGGTTGCCCAAGGAAGGTGTGTTCAAAATAGGTTCGGGTGCCCAAACACCAAGTCAACATGTTGACTGGTTTGGTTGACCGGGCCGCTTTATACGGCAAAGGTTCGGTTGCCTGAACCCTCTCAACTTTTCTCATTAAGGGCATTTGAGCCTAATTTTGATTCCCCTAATTATGATAAGTGATGCAGGGGACTTTGTGTCCTTAGTGTAGGTACCTAAGGTCTAATTATGGTTGTTTTGAGCATACCTACCTACCATGCATGATGCAAATTATTACAAGCCATACACGCGCACAGTTCATAATAAATTACAACCCAGAATGAAGAACTAAACAAGTGAATATAAATTACAACACATACATCTTCATTCTTTGGTATGAACATTGCACGCCATCATGATAAGTCTTTTAGTCCTGAAGTGCGCACAAGGTGATCCTGCATGCAATTCTCAATACAACCATTAGTACCATGAGTATTTGTCATAATCAAAACTGGGTGTGACTTATAAGGTCAACACCGTACCAAGAGTTTCTGTTTGAAAACGTATGTTTGTATAAACTGTGGTATCGAGATGACCATACCTGTATTTGTATTAAACTATATTCTCGAATTAAAAACGATATGATTTGTTGTATACCCAAATAAGTGTGGAATGAACTGTTGTATGTAAAATGTTCCAAGTTTTGTGAAACATCTGTGATAGCTAATTATCGTAAACTAAGACGTATAGGAACATGAGTTCCAAAATGTTCCAGGTTTTGTGAAATTACCATGTCTCGGCTAAATACTGTAGGCAAATGCCACGTCTCAGCTAAATATCGTGGGTAAGAGTGTCTAGTTCCATATATGAGGGTGTGAAATACCATATGTATACCAATTGGTCATCGATGGGTGTTTTGAGACCATATTAGCAATGATAACACTGTGGGGCTAAGACTAATGCCAGGTTATCAGGTGCTCCATGTAATGTGGCCCGGCTTTGGCCAAAGAGTGTGAAGACATTGACCATATGTTTGGTGAAATGTATACTGGGGCTGCATTGTGAAAATACTAGAACTATATTGTGTTATGTTTTATGTCGAAATAACACTGACGTGTCACACACTAATATAACCTATTTCTTCCTTGCTGAGAGGTGTCTCACCCCTATCATACAAATATTTTTTAGGTCCATTGAGTAGCCGACGCTAGCATCCTAGTGTATTAGGAGCGTGGTGGTTGGTTAGCTGTGTAGGAGTACTTGTGTATGTACTGTTTTTGGTCAGGTTGTCATTTTGGGTTATATAGACACCTATGGTATGTATTTTATTTTAAGGAATTAGATCCTATTTTGTATAGACTCTGGTATGGTTTTATAAATGTATTAGGTTGAATTATTCCACTACGTATATGGTATATGGTATATGTGATTGTGGATAGGGTATACGTGAACCCTACTGAGTCGGACCCTTGCATTGTATGGTATCATGGAGGATTGTCTGATACAGGGACATGTTAGGTTACTAATTCACACCCTGTGGCCCATTTCCAGGTTCAGGGCCTGACAACTTGGTATCAGAGCTGTTAGGTCTTGTAGACTTGGTCAGGCGTAGTTATGTGAACATACTAGAGTATAGGATGTAGGAAATGGGTAGAGTAGGATAGGGGTTGTCTTGTAGCTAGACGAGGACTCATTGGCGGTGTTCTGTGTTTTTCTTAGAATGACGATTTTAGTAAAATCATGGCAAACCATTGATGGTTTCATGTTTGTGCGGTAAGGTAGACCTGGACCTGGGAGTCTAGAGTTTAACATGATTATTTTGTAAATAATTGTGTTAACTGTACTATGATGTAGGAATGTTAATTCATTCCTATACTATTTTCACTATGGAGCCCAAAGATAGCAATTGGGATAGTAGTTTGGAAGGGACTACGAGTGAAGGGTCACCTTTCGTGCCTCAGGGTTTAACTAGGCATATCATGCGAGAGATCGAGTGAAGTCGTCCACCTATGGCTGTGGGTTGTACCATTGAGAAGTTCACCCGTATGCATCCTCCAACATTTACTGGGGGATTCGACCCGATTGTAGCGGAGAACTGGGTGCAGAAGATGGAAAAGATATTGAAAGTTCTGCACTACACCAACGAGCAGAAAGTTCTCTATGCTACGTTTCAATTGGCAGGAGAAGCTGAGAGGTGGTGGGTAGCTGTGAGTTTTCTTGAGGAGTAGAGAGCCGATTCACTTGGGATGATGTGGGGCCACTTTAAGGAGGTGCTCTTTGAGAGATACTTCCTGGCTTCTGTCCGTAAAGCGAAGGTAGATGAGTTCTCAATTTTGACTCAGGGGACCCTGACAGTGTAGAATTACGCAGCTAGATACATCAAGTTATCTTGCTTTGCACCGTGTATGATCTCGTATGAGTATGAAAAGGCTTGGAGGTTTGAGAAGGACCTAAGAAAGGACATCCATAGGCTAGTGAGAATGCTACAGATTCGGGAGTTTTCTGTTCTAGTGGAGAAGGTCATTGTAGTTGAGGCCGGTCTCTAGGAGGATGAGGTGGCACGAGATCAAAAGAAGAGGTCAGTTCCTTTTAGTTCTTAAACTGGTTCTAGATAGGGACAGTGGAAGAAGAGGAACTATGGTGCAGGAAATCGCCAGAATATGGAATGGCAAGGTCCGCAGGGGGATTCATTTTGTGAGCGTTGTACCAAGTGTTGTAAGTTGCATAACAGGGAGTGCCAGCCATTCATGGGTAACTACTACCGCTGTGGCAAATCGGGCCATGTTTCTAAGAACTGTCCTACACTGATGACTGGTACGACTGCATCGAGTCAGAATCGGGGACAAAACCAGGTGCCTTGGGCAAACACGGCTCAAGTGAGAGTGTACTCGCTTACTCCAGCAGGCACAAAACATGCTAGCAACGTGGTGACAGGTACCATGTTACTGCTTTTAAATAAAACTGTTGTTTTATTTGATTCAGGAGCAACCCACTCCTTTATATCTACAAATTTTGTGAAATTGTGTGGGGCTGAAACCGAAGTAATGGATGAGGGGTTGTATGTGGCTAAACCATCTGGGAGTGTGATGATATGTAGGAAGATATTAGGGAACTTCCTAGTGGTAATTTAGGGAATGTTAGAATTGGTGTATTCCCAAGAGAGGGGGTGAATTGGAATTTTAAAATTTATCACCTAGGTTGAACTGGATAAATAGCAATATATATACACAACCTAGGGTATGCCTATTCAATTTCCAAATGCGTAGATAAATATAATGTGAAAATTAAGTCATACGCATCATTCACCCATAACATACATGTGCGGTAAATATAAAGTGCGGAAATAAAAATGAACACACGATATGTTATCGGGGTTCGGCCAACCGTGCCTACGTCCCCGCCTCAAGCTCGCAAGCTAGAGGATTCCACTAATAGCTCACTTAAGGGTGGAGCGGCACCGTTTACAACCAGGTCAAATTAACACAGGGCTGACCTCAACCTTAACCAGGTCAAATTAACACAGGGCTGACCTCAACCTTAACCAGGTCAAATTAACACAGGGCTGACCTCAACCTACACGCCTTAACAGGACGACGCACCTAGCTTTCCTAACCGGGTCTAAGCCAATCCGGGACTATTCCAGGGCTAGTCTCCCTCTTCAGGCCTGTGCCTAGAAATATAACAGTATTTGAAATACAATCAAATGGTACAATGAATAGGCTTTCAAGTAAAGCGGATGTGTACCCAAATACGCGCAATTACAAACACCACAGTATGATTCAATATGTAAGCTCAATGTGGTCTAAGATGTCAACTCTCAAATAGATTTACTATCGTTGTAATGAGTACGTGAGAGTGCAAACCTAAATGATCTTTGTATCACAGGCTATTCAATCTAAGTGTTCAAACAAAGATATTATCCAAACTTCATATATTCCAATCAACAAGTTTTCTCAATATATATATGTATATGAAGCTCTAGCAATGTATAAGTTTGGTTTGCAAAAGGAGTTTAATCTTTGTATTCAACTATGGATATAAATCAATGAATATTGCAACAAAGATTTTTCTCACACAAACAAATATCTCTTTAAAGCTTTATCAAGACAAAGCACGCTAGATATTTGAATGTATTTTGAAAATGTTTTGCAACCAAAAACAAATACAATCTTCTTAAGATGTTGCAATGAAGGTGCAAATCTTAGAAGATCTATCAAAGTCTTCTTAGGATAGACTTATTAACAAAGTCTCCTAAGAATACTTAGGTTTAGCTCTCAATGAAAATAAATCAATCAAATATGAATGGGAGAGCAAACCTATTAAATATAAACACTCAATCGACTTACAGAGGATTTAAGAGATCGAAGAAGGTAAGCATGAGTGAATGGGGATTGGATATGAATATTATAGGATTTGGGATTTTCAGAGAATTTCTCTTAATCAATATTTTTAATCCCATACTAATTATCCCAAATGAGGGGGTATTTATAGACAACCCTTGAAATATAACCGTTGGGGACCTATTGGGAATAATTAGGAAAGTTTAATGACCTTTCAAATATTTTAACCCTGCTTAAACCATTTAATCGCGGTAAAAAAAATAGGGCAACCCGAGAGGTCCGGTCGACCAAAAGTAGCTCGGTCGACCGGCACTCAAGTAGCTCGGTCGACCGAGGGCATTTTGAACTAAGGGGTCGGTCGACCGGGTAAGGGCGATTTTTGAAATCTCCGAGTTTCGGTCGACCGGACACTTTTTGAACTACATGGCTCGGTCGACCGGAAAGGGAAATTTCCCAAACTTCCGAGGTTCGGTCGACCGGGGGACTTTTGAACTGAAATGCTCGGTCGACCAGACCGCTGGGAATTCTCCCAAGACCCTTCGGTCGACCAGGTAGTTGGAGTACAAGAGTGGTCGGTCGACCGGGAGGTCAAACGGTTGACTCCCAGGTGGTTCGGTCGACCGAGGTCAAATGACCTATAAGGGCTCGGTCGACCGGGCTAGGGTCAAATAGTTGACCCGGACCGGTTTCGGTCGACCGGACCAATTTGAATTGAAATGGTCGGTCGACCGAAGGTGCACAAAGTGTGCAATTCGGTCCCAAATTGACCCAAATAAGTCTATTTCAAGTGCCTAATAAACATATGTGCATATGTGTGTGTCCTAAGGTCACTTGGGGTCTAATTTGAAATCACCGAAAAAGTCCGGTGTCGGTCGACCGAGGTCGACCGAGGGTTCACCCTAAGGTCTTTCTATGGTTCGGTTTGAGCTTACAGATTAAATCATGCATGTGATGTGTGTGTGAGCTTATTACAACCCGAATGCCCTAATTACTATTACAGACATTTCCTACTTAAATATTACAGACCCGAATATAAATTACAACAAATCAATTATATCAAGGGTCTTCAAGGTCTTCGTTTTCCTCCGGGTCTCCGAGTGCCATCATAGGATACTGCCAAGATAAACCTGCACATCAACTTGGCAATCATTAAATACCTGAGTATTTGTCATAATCAAAATAGGGTATGACCCATAGGGTCAACAGGGAAGATCGCTACCGATGAATCTAGTAGTATACGACATGTACGAGTTTGAAGTTATACGAGGGATGGATTAGTTATCCTCCAGTTTTTCAG
Organism: Malania oleifera; assembly: GCF_029873635.1. Classification (NCBI taxonomy): domain Eukaryota; kingdom Viridiplantae; phylum Streptophyta; class Magnoliopsida; order Santalales; family Ximeniaceae; genus Malania; species Malania oleifera. The sequence goes on from NC_080423.1 coordinate 71,073,530, forward strand.
TGATTGACTGTCGTAAAAAGGTGGTGGTGTTCAAACCTCATGGGGAGCAAGAATATGAGTTCATGGATCATATGTGCGTTCGACGCCACAGATTCTGTAAGCTATGTAGGTGAGAAGGTTACTCTTGGTCGGTTGTCAGGGGTACCTAGCTTGTGTGAAGGAACCACCTTGAGATGATCTAAAATTTGAAGATATCTGAGTGGTTAACGAATTTTCGGATATACTCCTGGAAGACTTACCCGATTTACCTTTTGATCGTGAGGTGAAGTTCACTATTGAATTGCTGCTAGGTAAGGCACAGATTTCTAAAGCTCCATACTGGATGGCTCTAGTTGAACTTAAAGAGTTGAAGGAGCAGTTGCAGGAACTACTGGATAAGGGCTTTATCAGACCTCGTGTTTTGCCTTGGGGAGCTCTAGAATTGTTCGTGAAGAAGAAGAGCCAGTTGATGCATATGTGCATTGATTACCGTGAGATCAACAAGGTAACAATGAAGAACTGATACCTATTGCCTCGTATAGATGACCTATTTGACCAGCTGCAAGGAACGTAGATCTTTTCAAAGATCGATCTACGATCAGGGTATCATCAAGTGAAAGTTAGGACTGAGGATGTGGCGAAGGCTGCTTTTCGAACCAGATACGGTCACTACAAGTTTCTGGTCATGCCTTTTGGGTTGACTAATGCCCCAATGGTATTTATGAACCTAATGAATAGGGTTTTCCATAAGTACCTGGATCAGTTCATAGTGGTATTCATTGATGATATTCTGGTATATTCCAAGAGTTCAGAAGAGCACGAAAACCATTTGAGGTTGGTACTTCAGGTTTTACAGGAAAATAAGTTGTATGTCAAGTTGAAGAAATGTGAGTTCTAGTTGAAGCAGATCGCATTTCTTGGCCATGTTGTGTCGGGAGGTGGTATCTCAGTTGATCCAGGTAAGATAGAAGCAATAGTTGACTGGGTGAAACCGAAGAGCATACAGGATGTTCAAAGTTTCCTAGGATTGGCTAGGTATTACCGGCAATTCATGGAGGGATTCTTTAAGTTATCTTGCCCTTTGAAACGATTGATAAGAAAAGGTGTGAGATTTGAATGGACCAGTGAGTGCGAGTAAAGTTTCTAGGAGTTGAAACACTGACAGGTCACTGCTCCGGTTTTAACCATCCCATCTAGGGACGATGATTTTGTGATTTACAGCAACACTTCGCTGAAGGGTCTGGGATGTGTGCAGACGTAACAGGGGAAAATAATTGCTTATGCTTCTCGAAAACTCAAGGAGTACGAGAAGAATTACCCCACGCATGATCTGGAGTTGGCGACAGTAGTATATGCGTTGAAGATCTTGAGACACTACTTATACGGTGAATAGTGTGAGATCTTTACAAACCACAAAAGCCTCAAATACTTTTTCATGCAGAAGGTGTTGAACATGAGGTAGAGGAAGTGGCTAGAACTAATCAAGGACTACAATTGCACCATTAGCTATCATCTGGGGAAAGCTAATGTGGTAGTTGATGCGTTGAGTTGGAAGTCAAAGCATGCGACAATATTGACAGTGTTAGCTTAGCATCATATCGAACAAGATCTAGAGAGTCTTGGCATGGAGTTGGTGGATGGTAATCATCAGGCTTTCCTTGCTAACTTGGTGATCCAGCCGACATTATTAGAGAGGATTAAAGTCGCGCAGGCTAATGATGCAGAGTTAGTTGAGGTTGTAGAGAAGGTGCAGCAGGGGCTGGTTGTAGATTTTAACATCTCCAAGGGAGGTTTATTGAGGTTTGGAAAAAAACTATGCATTCCAAACGACGAGGGGATAAGGAGGACGATTCTGGAGGAGGCACATCACTCTTTATATATAGTACATCCAAGTAGCAAGAAGATGTATTGGGATTTGCGCGAATCTTTCTGGTGAAGTGGCATGAAAAGAGAGAATGCTTGATTTGTGGTGCAATGCTTGACGTGTTAGCAGGTAAAGGCTGAACATGAGAGGCCGGTAGGGCCGTTGCAGCCATTGAGTATCTCAGAGTGGAAATGGGAGCACATCTCCATGGACTTTGTCACTGGGTTACCACCATCAGTTCACAGGCAGAACGCAATTTGGGTAATCATGGACAGGTTGACTAAATTTGCTCACTTTGTACCAATGAAGGTTAGCTACTCCTTGAGTAAGTTAGTAGATTTATACGTGCAAGAGATAGTCAAAATGCACCAGTGTCCATAGTTTCAGATCGAGACACGAGGTTCATTTCTCGATTCTAGAAGAGCTTACAAGAAGCACTGGGGACAAAGCTTACTTTCGATACAACGTTCCACCCCCAGACTAATGAACAGTCAAGGAGGACAATATAGATCTTGGAGAATATGTTACAAACTTGTATGTTAGGTTTCTACGACAATTGGATTCAATTTCTACCGTTAGTGGAATTTTCCTATAACAATAACTTCCAAGCTAGTATTGGTATGGCCCCGTTCGAAGCATTGTATGGTCAGAGATGCAGGTCTCCTCTGTATTGGGATGAGATCGTTGAATGGCAGATATTGGGTTCCGAACTCATACAACAGGCTTCTGAGAAAGTCAAGTTAATTAGGAATAGAATTGAATCAGCTTAGAGCCGGCAGAAGAGTTATGCGGATGTTCGCCGTCGTAAGTTGGAATTCGAGGTGGAGGGTAAGATATTTTTAAGAATCGTTCCAATGAAAGGGGTGATTAGATTCGAAAAGAATGGCAAGCTAAGCCCGAGGTATATTGGACCATTTGAGGTACTTGAATGAGTGGATCCGGTAGCCTACAGAGTTGCACTACCTCCAGCACTCTCTTGGATCAACAATGTGTTCCATGTATCCATGTTGAGAAGGTACGTGTCAGATCCATCACATGTGATTAGTTACGAATCCTTAGAGATTGGGGATGCTTTGGCATATGAGGAGATACTCGTTCAAATTCTGGACCAAAAAGTTCAAAAGCTGCATACCAAGGAAATATCGTTAGTGAAAGTTCTGTGGTGAAATCACGTGGTTGAGGAAGCTTCTTGGGAGTTAGAGATAGAAATATGTCGGAAATATCCACAATTATTTTGAGTAGTAACATTGGTAGTAGGATTGGTATGGGTATGTATGTAATATTCTGTTATTGTAGTAATGATGTGTGGATGGTCTCAGGGAGAGTTTTGTAATATTGTGAGCTCCCGAGAGATACGTATGTAACCATGGTATTCCTCTGCCATAAGTGAGGGTATGTATGTATTTGGGATGGGGCTGCTATGTGGATGGTCGCCGGCTCTTTCTAGAGTCGGGTATGCGCTTGGGCATGTTGTTGAGTTGGTAAATGAGAGATTACAAATTTCAAGGATGAAATTTTGTAAGGAGGGGAGATTGTAAGAACCCGACCTAAGATAGGTGTATTAAATAAATAAGAAAAAAGAAGAAAAATTAAAAAGGTAAAAACTAGTAGGGCTCATCGACGAGGCTTCTTTTCTCGTCGACAAAGTCTCTTGTATAGCTTGGCGACGAAATTCAGTAGCTCGTCAACGAGGAGATACCGAGAGATTTTGGAAAATTCTAAAATCTCAAGCTCGTCGATGAGTCCACCTTGACGTTGACGAACTTCCTTCTGCGGCTTGTCGACAAGGACGCTGTCTCGTCGAGGAGGCTGGCCGGGTCAACTTGGTTATAAATATATTTTGGTTTTGCTTAAGAGTTAAGAAACCAAAATGCTCTCTCTCTCTCTCTCTCTCTCTCTCTCTCTAAGATTTTGGGTTATTTGTTACCTGAATCAACAATCCAACGTTACCACGTGGATCAGGAAGGGAATCTCTACTTTTATAGCGAATCAAAATTTTGTTTCGAGCATTTTTGGGTTTTGATCCAAAATCGAGGTAAGAGTCTGATTTCGGTTATGGTTCGTTAGATCTATAGTAGTAGTAGTGAATATATTGAAGTATTGTTCTTCAATTTTTAGGTTTTGGGGGTCCCGTGTCGTTGTTTTGGACCGATTAAGTTCATGTTTTAGTTTGTAGGAAAGGTAAGGGAATTTTGTTTATATCAATTATTTTTTAAATCGGAATCGGTAAAACTTTAGTTTACAATTCTACGTATGTTTTGGCTACTTGTTTGGGAAAATCTATCGAATGAAAATACGAAATTTTTGGGTTATAGTTCTGAGAAAATTGGGGGTTCCGGGTATGATCTTCATTTCTGTTTGAAAACGTATGTTTGTATAAACTGTGGTATCGAGATGACCATACCTATATTTATATTAAACTATATTCTCGAATTGAAAATGATATGATTTGTTGTATACCCAAATAAGTGTGGAATGAACCGTTGTATGTAAAATGTTCCAAGTTTTGTGAAACATTTGTGATGGATAATTATCGTAAACTGAGAGGTATAGGAACATGAGTTCCAAAACGTTCCATGTTTTGTGAAATTGCCATGTCTCGGCTAAATATCGTGGGCAAGAGTGTCCAGCTCTATATCTGAGGGTATGAAATACCACCTGTATACCTGTTGGTCACCGATGGGTGTTTTGACACCATATTAGCAACGATATCGCTGTGGGGCTTCAGCTAATGCCAGATTATTGGGTGCTCCATGTAATGTGTCCAGGCTTAGATCGAAGAGTGTGACGACAATGACTGTACTTTTGGTGAAATGTATACTGGAACTGCGTTGTGAAAATATTAAAACTGTATTGTGTTATTTTTTATGTCTAAATAACACTTATGTGCCACACACTAATATAACCTATTTCTTCCTTACTAAGAGGTGTCTCACCCCTATCATACAAATATTTTTTAGGTCCTTCGAGTAGCTGACATGAGCATCCTAGTGTGTCAGGAGCGTGGTGGTTGGTTAGCTATGTAGGAGTACTTGTGTAAGTACTGTTTTTGGTCGGGTTGTCATTTTGGGTTAGGTAGACACCCATGGTATGTATCGTATTTTAGGGAATTAGATCCTATTTTGTATAGACTATGGTATGGTTTTATAAATGTATTAGGTTGAATTATTCTGCTACGTATATGGCATATGGTATATGTGATTGTGGATAGGGTATACATGAACCCTACAAGGTCGGACCCTTGCATTGTATGGTATCATGGAGGATTGTATGATATAGGGACAGGTTAGGTTACTAATTCACACCTTGGGGTCCATTTTCAAGTTCAGGGCATGACAAATAGTGTGTACTAAAATTTGAAACATTAAGCACAAAACACTATTTAATCATTTAAAGCATTGTGACCCCCTATATATCCAAAATAAAATCTTATGAGTATGAATGAATTTCTTTTCAAGTTCGTCATAAGATAGCATGCAATAATAATAAAAATTAAACTTATGATTCAATAAAAGATTCAACAAAAATATCACATGAATCATGACATGAAATAAATAATAAAGTAGAAGGATAAAGATAAACCTTTTCTTTTTATCCTTCTTAATCATTTAAGCTCAGATGGCGTTCTCCTCTCTCTCAGTTTTTCTATACCTCTAATGGTTCCCAAAATCCTTAGCACTTAAAAATGATAAAAATATTAGTAGCTAAGGTACAATGCAAAATGCATGACACTCTGATGATATGCGTTTCTAACAATGTCATGCTCATTCAAATCATTTTAAAATTTGGGAAACTTATGCATTTAAAAACCATTTTCAATGGGATATGATTTCCATTTCCAAACACTTTTCATAACCTCCAATCAATTGATATTACAAAAGCATTTTCAATTTCAAATAGTAAAATTTTCACAATAAAAGCAGTGGAGGATTTGCAAAGGTTTGATCCTTAAAATAGGGATACACCAAATATGAGCCATTGTAATCTTTATGCAACTAGAAGTTAAGCTTATTGCAACCAGACACTGATACTAATTGATGTGAATGGTGTGATCCCAAAAGGGGGGTGAATTGGGTATTAGAAATTTCTCCTAGTTTCAATCCAGATCACAACCAGTATTACACAACCTAAGGTTTATCTAAGCATTCACAATCCCCCCAATTGATTAGGTATGCAAATATTTAAAACAAATAAGATATTCTTAACAATTTAAATATTTTTATATAATTACCACATCATATCCCATTTTAATTTAAAGCATGTATATAAAATAATTTACATATTAATGCAAACATACATGAGCGTCGCACGTCTCATTTAAATTAAATGTGTGCATGCAAATAATTATAACTGTAAATAAACAATCGTACACATATGAAAATTAAAGTGTGAAAATATAAATGAGATAAAGAGAGAGAGACACATAGTATTTGTTATCAAGGTTCGGCCAAACCAGCCTACGTCCTTGCCTTAGCCATACCCCCCCCCCCCCAAGGGTTTCACTAACCTTACTCACTTAATAAGTGGAGCACAAACCATTTACTACCTTTCCTTACAGGGTAAGGTAAACCTCAACTCAATTACCAGGTTAACCCGAACTGGTCTCCCTCACGAGGCAGAGACACCCCAGATCAATTCATGGGCTGAGCCATAACCAACACTGCTTATGAGGCAAAGATACCTCAACAACACTTTACAGGCGGTGCCAAAACCTAACTCAATTTCCAGGCTAAGCTCAACTGGTCTCCCTTACGGGGTAGAGACTCTCCAATTCAATTTACGGGCTGAACCCAATCGGTACATAAATAAATATTTTGTACAAAATAAATATTTATCAGAAAGCAGAGATGTACAACATGAAAGCTCTACAATGCACTCTCTAATGAAATAAAATAAGCTCAGAAAGTAAGGGTGTTTTTTTCAAAATAATATTTTCAATCTTTAAAAAATAATGTATATAATAAGTGCTTCAAATATTTTACCCTAATAAGAAATTTTCTCCAAAAATATTTTTCAGTACGAAGTAAAAGAACCTAGGGTTTTGGTTTTTCAAATGATTTTTGCGACATGAAAATTTATCTATGAAAGCATGGATGCAAAAATAAATGTCCTAAAATAAAAATGCTCTCTTTCTAAAAGTTTTTCAAATGAACAAATGGAAAGAGGGTAGGAGATAAAAATTTTGCCCCAAAGGAAAGATTTTTGCAATAAAAATAGGTTTGGGGGAACTTTGACTGAAAATAGTCTAAATAAATTTGAGAAAAATATTTGGCTAATCAAAGTTGCTAATTAAAGCTTATGAAGGGGTATTTATCGAATTTCATAAAATTATGACTGTTAGGGACACGCTCAGTATTTTAGAATTTATTTAATGAAAAATTAATTATGTTTTACCACTAGTAATTATCGAAACCCAAGAAGTTCAGTCGACTGGACCAAGACGTCGGTCAGCTGACCTCACGTAGGATATTTGAATTTCTAAAGGGTTCAGTTGGCTAAGCAAGGGGCTGGTTGGCTGAGTAAAGGGCGATTTCCCTTTCTTCGTGGATTCGATCGGCTAGCCAAATAGCCGGTTGGCTGAGCCTTGAAGGTCGGTCGGCTAAGCCTTGAAGGCCGGTCAGCTGAGGCTAATTTGAACTAAAAATACGGTCGGCCGGGGAAGATGAAAAAGTCAATTTCTTTGGTTAGTCAACTATGGACGCTATGTTCATTTTAGGGTCGATCAGCTGAGGCTTTGTCAAACATACTTTTGCCCTATGATATGGTCAGTCGATTGAGCTGTTTATAATATGAATAGGTCGGTCAATTGAGCTGTTTATAATATGAATAGGTCGGTCGATTGAGCTGTTTATAATATGAATAGGTCGGTTGATCGGGCATAGTTAAAAACTAAGTTTAAGCCCTATCTTTGCACTTAATACATTTTAAGACCTTTTGTATGATTTTGGCTTTTATGAAAAAGGTTTGTCTTTTAGAGGTTTGGTCCCCTAAGGTTAATCTATGGCCATTCTGAGCATTCAGTCATATCATGTAGATGCATGTATTATTACAGACCAAATAATAAAAATTAAATGCAATACAAATTAAATCAAAATGTCTTATTCTTCTTTTTATTTACTCTTTTTACTTCATGGGATGCACCTCATCATATGAGCTTTATGCATCTTTATGGCTTCCATTTTCAATTCCCTTATGTGTGTGTTTAATAATATACATGTTCACCTGCAAAGTGTACACATAAGATCCTTGTGCTTTGTTAGCATTAAAATAGGGATCGAACTCAAAAAGTCAACACGCTCTTTCATGTGATTCGTAGCACTTAGGGTTCCTTGAGAGCATTGAGAGAACAAACGTGGCGACTATGACACCTTGTGAGATACTGTTGAGCCTTTCGTTTATTTCTTGAGTTTTTGATGTCAAACTCTGAGTTCATGGAGCTGAACTTTCCTTTTCAGGATTTTCTTTGCCCACTAGTCTCAATTCGTGCATTTTCAAGCTTAGAGGTGATGTCTAGTGGGGAGATACAAACCAAGGTCTTATAGCCTACTCAAGACATGAAAATTAAGCCACCCCTAGAGATAGACTTACTTCATGGACTCTCTTTTCAGCTTAATTTCCTTTCGGTGGTATGAAGACGACATAAAAGTTGTGAAAATTGTCCTAGATAACCATGAAAAAAAATGCATAAAAGAATGAGCAGAAGAGAAAAAGAAATGAAAAATAAATAGAATAACTTATCCAAATATAAAAGGGTCAAGCTAGGGACACAACACATATGTTCCTGCACGTATGAAGATTATTCAGTTGTTTGATGCATAAGATGTACTCATGCTTGGTATATGAATATATCAATATAGGGTGATCTTGGTTGGATGTAGAGAGTAGGTGAGAAGGCGCTAGGGTGAAGGACCCAACACCTTATTAATAGGCTAGTTCCCATTCTTGTGAGACTAGTTTACTCCATTTTTTGCGTAAATTCTTCAAAATATGTGGGATGTTTGATCATGACATTCTTACTCACATATGAGAGTGAACCTATCTTCTTGAGTATTTTTTAGGGTATACTAGTGAGGCTAAGTCAAGATGATCATTCTGTAGGTGTCCAAGAGTTAACCTGAGTGTAACAAATCATGCACTTTACACATGTCTTGTGATATGGCCTATCCATACTTGAATTTACATGTTGATATTAACTCTGAATTGTAATTTCTGGTTGATTCTCTGTGAGCTATTCTTTTCATGATGGATGTACACTGTTGAGACTTGCATGAGTAATTTGTCATAGAGTTGTGAGTATGACGAAGTTATGTATGGAAGAGCCTGCTTGGAATTAGGTTATATACCTGTATGTGAAATGACATAATTGTGTTGCATGTTATCTTATTTGATGTTCACTGATATTGGCGTTTTTGGGTACTGCCCTGGGAACCCTCATGAGACTACAAATAGTCTACTAGGGTCAACCTAGGGGTTTAAAGCCTTAATGCATACGGTAAATGCAATCGTGTTTCCTACAAAATAGGAGGTAGATAGGATTTTCTTAGTTTTCTTAGTTTTTGCTTTGCTCAAGGACTAGCAAAGTGTAAATTGGGGGTCGTGATGAGTCCTTAAAATGCACTATTTTAGGCCCTCATTTACCTTTGTTTTGTCTTTTTTTTTTTTTTTTTAAATTTTGTAACCTTTATTGTCATAGTTTGGAGTTATGCAAGGTTTGTTCATGTTTCAAGAAAAACAGGTTAAAACCAATGAGTTAGGCATTATGAGAAGCCAAGGGAGTGATTGGAGTGCACAAAGCTCAAATCAAATGCTCAGTCAAACCCTTAGAGCCTTAATTCATCAAAGGAAAGAAGACTCTGTTTGACCTTGTGGTGCGACCAGCAACACATAGGGGCAACCAGGTCACAAGCTATAGACTCTAAGGTTCGGACTGAAATAAGAATGTTGCAGGGTTCGACCAAGTGATCGACCAAGCGACCCTTTGGGGCAATTAGGTTGAGATATTGAAGCTTACTGAGCGAGAGATACTGAGAGTCTCGACCAAGTGTTTGATCAAGAGACCTTGAGGGGCAGCCAAGTCAAGATCCTGAAGTTGAGTTCCTGCAAGTCTCGACCAGCGGCTCAACTAGTAAGACCCATTGGTGTGACTAGGTCAAAGATGCTGAAGTTTGAATTCTTGATTTCTCGTGAGCCTCGACCAGGGCGTGACCAGGAGAAAGTATGGGTGCGACTAGGTTGACAGCAACAATCTTCTACATAAGATTTCTTATTAACTTTTCTATTTTGAATTTCAAATCTTGTAAACCATTTTGAGTATAAAACAAAGTTCTTTCTATGTGCTTACGGTTCCTCTTTTGTCTCTTTTGGGTTAGTGACAAACCTAAAAAGCCATTAAGAACCAAGTAGAGTAGATTTACTACTTTTGATTTACATTTTTGTTCTCGTTCATGCTTGATTTCGTGAAGGCCTATGACAACCTTCTCATTCCTTGTGTTGCCAAGTAGATTAGAGTTTTCAGTTGTTTGTTTGATTGTTAATGACAAAATATTGAGTTTGCAATTGAAACCATCTTTACATGCTTTCCTTTACATGCATTCCTTTACTGCTTTCCTTTACATGCTTTCATTTACTACTTTCATTTCAATACTAAGCAAGTTTACATCTTTGAGAGTGATGATACCTAAGGGATAGGATAGCCTAGTTAGGGATTCGGTCATCTATACCGATTAGGCTACAATTTATGTACGGAGTGGATTCATGATTGTTGAGATAGAGTTTACCCTAGTTCCTGATTGTGCTTCAGATGATTGGTGCACCTTCGCTACTCTATGCCCTCAAATGGTTCACTTAGTCGTTAGCCTAAGACAGATAGTTGACCGAACATAACTTGCGCTAAACAGCAGTCTAGGCATGATTTATAATCTTAGATCTGCTTTGTAGGAGTAGTGATAATATAAAATTTACATGCTTTGAGTAAATTGTTAGAAAATCCCATCAAAATCTCATCTTTTTTCTTTTACACGAAGTTATAGTAAACTATGCTGAAAGTAATGAATAACTGCACTTTAATCCATGAGGGTCAACACCCGACTGACTCGCTGTTCTACTGAACTTGGGAGTAGTTAAGTTAATAAATTTTATTTTTTATAGTTGAGGACCCAAACCTTGGCGAGACAAACCCTACTAGTGAGAGACTGCCAAACAAACGAAATCCTCATATCTTGAAGTATATTAATTAGCTTACTCCTAAACTTTCTATTATGTGCAACCAAAATAATGAAATAGATATTGAAAATGTTTATAATTGGATCATCACTTTGGGATGGAGAGACATTATTTGTCATTATTTAGTATTAGGAAAAGTCTAATATGTTTAGTGTGTAACCATGAGAAACAAATTGAAATACTTAACATTATTATATTAAATTAATCTTTATTTTTACTCTATTGCATGAGCTAGACAAAAAATACTGTTTTATCTAACATTTTTTTTAACTAAAACACTTACTTGACATAGCACCTTTTAATGACTCGTGTTTTTTTGTCCAACGTCTTTTATTTTAAAAATATTAGATAATGTAACTTATTTATTTTAAAAAAAAATGCCGAACTATCTAATATTTGGAGACATTACTTTGAAAAATGAAATTTCATTCAAGCTGTTTTTAAATATTTTTTTATTAAAATAATATTAAATTCGGGAAAGACCCTAGAGCTTTTAAAAGAATTTTTCCCTCATTGGCACTTTGAATGAATGCCACGTCACAGAATTTTGATCAATTGAGTAAAATTATGGAAAAACATAATCAATCGTAGCCGTCAAATTTCCAAGAGCGCGCCACTTGGCCTGCATCCCCGTCTCTTATTTATTTATTTATTTATTTATTTATTTTCTCTGCTCTCCTACCTCTCTCAAGTCTTAACCCCATAGCCGATTCTTCTCCCACATCAAACGATTCCCATTCCTCCATGTCACCGTCTTCTTCCTCCGTTCTCTGAGACAGTACATGTACACACACTACAGGAAACAATCGCCTCTCGCTCGCTCTCTCTCTCTCTCTCTCTCTCTCTCTCTCTCTCTCTCGCCGAATCAAAACCCATACCGAAGCCTCGCCTTCGTCAGGCTTCAAAAATGTCGATTCTTGTCTTCGTTTCTGCTTTTGCTCGAGGCTCTCAGCTTTTCTCATTTCCTCGCATTTCAAACGGATGAACCGTTCGAGTGCTGAGCTGAACTAGGTACTATTCTTTTTCTCTCCGTTCGGTTGCTGAGAACACTGAGGAAGAAAGGAGGAAATAAGATTTTGAATTTTTTTTTTTTATTGAGTTGCGTTCAATGAGTTGGACTCTGTTCAGGTAGTGTTTCTATTTTTTCTTGGTTCTGATGTAATTAAAATAGATATCTCTTGCTTGGTGTGGAATAATTTTCTATTTCTCTGCTTTCTGAGCAACCGAGTTGATTTTGTATACAGAGTGTAGTTATTCATTTGTTTCTGTGTACTTCATAGAACAATTGAAAAGTTAATGTTTGGCGGTTCTACCTTTCTATTTGATGATCTGCTTCTCCGATTTTGTATAATCAATTGATACTTTTTTTTTTTTTTTTGCCATTCCCTGACGTCAACCGTGTTTTCTTTTTCTTTTTTTTTTGATTCGGTTTCAGTTCGTTTTTCGATCAGTGCATGTTGATGATGGTAAAGAACAGTGTTAGGGTTTCAAGGTTGAAAGGAGAGGTGCCCCGCGGGTGTAGAGATAGTATGTTGGCTGATAATGTTGATCTTCGGAGTGGATATCTTCTGCCAAAATCTTACAGTGGTGATGTTTACAATGGTACTGAAGTTAATTATGATGAAGGCATAGATGACGAAGTATTTTTGATTCATCATTTTGATGGATTAAGTTTGAGTCCAACTTGGGATGCTTCCTGTCAACGAAGGTCTCTGGTTGACCCAGAAGAAATATGTGGAATGCGCAATGGAGGAGGGGCATTGAAGTATTTGAAGGTTCCTTTGAAAAAAGAATGGTTGGGTAGCCAATTATCATCTATAAAACATGAGTTTTGTAAGGATTGTGCTTTATGTAACAGCTTTCAGGTAAGAGATGATATTGGTGTGGAGAAAACAATACATAAAATGAATGCACAAAGAGATGTAGAGGCGGCACATGCTTTAATGGAAATGGCCAATCATGGGTCAAATTTATGCAAGAATGATTTATATTTGTGTGGAAAGGAGCATGATGTTAAAGGGATGCTGGACATTGAGGTATTGATAACTGAAGTTAATGAAGATGAAGTTTCTTGTAATATTCATTCCCGACTTGCTGCAAAAAAGGCCAAGAAGCATTCTGGAAAGTTTCAGCAATCTGTAGTTGAAGATCAGATAGAGAGACATAATGGTGAAATGGTACCCTGTTCATTGTTACAAAAGAAGAGGAAGAGGAAACTTGAGAATGACTTTTCTTTGCCCTTATCCAAGCATGCCAATTATAGTGGTGGGGAAGATGAAGATCTATGCGAAAATATTGGGCTTCTGCAAGATCATGCACTGCCTAACAGATTGCGTAAAGGAGAGTGGCAGAATAATGAAAGTTGTGCAAGCAATGGCCATCCACAATTAGGAGTGCCATTGGCAAGGAGCAACTGGATCACAAAGAAGCAGAGATGGAAAGCATATATGAAATCTGCCGAAGGGCCAGGCAGAATTGATGACCTGCACTCTAGTTTCTACAATGTGGTTAATGAAGATGCCAAATGCATGAAGAATCCAGAGGACTCGCCGAAAGTGGATATTGCAACTGGTTCTTTATCTTGGGGAGCTAGCAATTTACCATTTTCAAGGGGTTCATCCATTGTTGAGACCGTGGAAAAAAGGGCTATGAAGAAGCATCATTTCACTGTGATCACTCCCACAATTCAATCTGGTTTTTCATTTTCCATTATACATCTCCTTTCAGCTGTTCGCACAGCGTTGGTTACTACACATGCAGAATACGATGCTTCAGCGCATAACGAACATTGGGGGAACAGCAGACATGGGTTTCATTCTCATCACGACAGGGGTATCAGTGATGCAAAACAAACAGAACAGAAGAACTTACCCTCACTCACCATTCATGAAATTGTCAGGCGTGTTAGAGAAAATCCAGGAGATCCTTGGATTCTTGAAACTCAAGAGCCGCTTCAAGATTTAGTCAAAGGAATTCTGAGGATATTTTCTTCCAGAACAGCGCCTTTGGGGGCTAAGGGTTGGACTGCATTAACATTCTATCAAAAAGTTAGCAAAAGCTGGTCTTGGATTGGTCCACTAAGTTCTTTTGACATATCCAATCATAATTGTGTAGGTGAAGAGATATCTCCTGAGGCTTGGGGTGTTCCGCGAAGAATTCTTGTGAAGTTGGTTGATTCCTTTGCTGACTGGCTGAAAGGTGTTCAATTGACACTTCAGCAAATTGGAAGCCTTCCTGCACCACCTGCAACATTAATGCAATCTACTGTGAACGCCAAGGAAAGATTTAAGGACCTAAGAGGTCAAAAGAGTCTCACTACCATCAACCCAAGCACCGAGGAAGTAAGGGCATATTTTCAGAGAGAAGAAACCATTAGGTATCTAGTTCCAGAGAGGACTTTTTCTTATACGGCGGCTGATGGAAGAAAATCAACAGTCGCTCCCCTGAGAAAGTGCAGCGGGAAACCATCATCAAAGGCCCGACATCATTTTATGCTTAGACCCAATCGACCACCGCATGTCACCATTCTCTGTCTTGTAAGAGATGCAGCTGCTAGATTGCCTGGAGGTATTGGTACCCGAGCTGATGTTTGTACTCTCATAAGAGACTCGAAATTCATTGCAGAAGATGTTTCTGAGACGCAAATAAACCAAGTTGTTAGCGGAGCCTTGGATCGTCTTCACTATGAACTTGATCCCTGTGTACAGTTTGATAAAGATAGACAGTTTTGGGTTTATTTACATGGAGGGAGAGATGAAGACGACTTTGAGTACAATGGTGCTTCTACAACAAAAAACTGGAAACGTAAACAGAGGAATGTTGTAGAGCAATCTGTTCAAGAAAACAGTTACTGTCACTCATTATAGGAACTGGAAGAAACACGGGTGCAGTTTGGTTTTTGGATATGATATGAATGTTGAAATCAATTTTGTTGTTTCTTTACAAGATGGAAGAACTGCTGATCAATATTTTGAAGCACGTTCCCCTTTGGACAAGGGATCCTGCATTATAGTAGTTACATAGGTAGGGAAGCCCCTCGTTTTCTTTCCAAGCATAAAAAATTGCCTCTGTATGGATGCGTTTAGGTGTGTGAAAATTGAAGATTTTGATGGAAAAATGTTCAGTTGAAAAGGTTAATAGGGAAAGGTTAGTTGATTCTTGTATATGGCATTGATGTCAAATGTTCAGAGCGAAAAATTTTTAACAGCTAGTTACGAAAATTTCTATATGGACTTCACATTTGATGTGTGAACTTGCTTAGTTGGTCAAATATTTCCATGTGCTTTTGACCTGGAGGTCATATTCAAGGTATATGCAGCAATAGACTCTCTCTCTCTATGTGATACATTTGTACGTTAATCTCATGGCACAATTAATTCTATATAGGATTGAAGTAGCTCAAAAATCTTTATTATCATGAAATTCATTAGAGGGCAAATTTTGAGCTAATGGTTTTCATGATCTTACATGACATTTACTTTTGTGAAATATTTGTACATCTTCAAATGTTTTTGATTGGACCACTCCATGCATGCAAAAACAAGTAACAGAAAATGCAAACCAAATTTCAAGTCACCAACGCTTGGTAAAAGAAAAAAAAAAATAAGGAAAAAAAAAAAACTAAAAATAGGGAAAGAATTTTCAACACAGCTGAAGAGACGGGCAGTGAGCACATATTCAAGCAGTATCTCTGTGCATTCTACGACAGTAGTCAATAGCAGTGAGAGACTCAATTTTCTCGAGGGCTGAACAAGCGTTTGAGTTGCCTCCCCATTTGGCCTCCCAAAATGTGTGTACTAGCTACTCGGATGCTAGGGGTTTTAGTTTTCCAACTGATCCGGTGGTCAGTGCATTAAACGGTCTCGACCTTGGGGTAGAACAAGAAAGTTTGTCAACCTGAATGTTTGATAAAAAGATGAATAATGAGATGGTGAAACTAGAAATCTGAAAGTGTCAAAAAGTTAGGTGTCAGTACTCTTACCATGTATTCTTCTATTAAGCGTTTCTCTACAAGTTCTGTAATTTCTAGAATTTTTTGGCAGTGAGTTCTTTTTATTCCTTCCATTTCCTCGCAAGAAGGAGCAATCAGGGACTTGATATTCCCACGGGCATCGTGGTCAAGTTTTAACAAGTCTGGAAGAGTAAGATTTCCATGTCAAGTATCCTATGCATATATCTTGCACAAGTTTTTACCAGAAATCAATTTGGATGCAACATGCAACATACATTCAATGGAAGAAAGAATAATCTTGTTCGCTGCATCTGCTTCTCCAAGTGCCGATGAAGCAGCAGATGAAAGACGAGAATGGATTGCCTCGTTGGCTTTCATATCACCCCTGGGAAAAATAAAATAAAAATCAAGATAGATTTATAACCGAGCAAACCTCAAAAGTAAGATCAACCCCACATGAAAAGCTTACTTAAGAATGGAGTTTGCAAAATCAATGCATCTTTCTTGTAGACTAAGAAGCAATTCTTGGGCATTCCTCCATTGTGTTGCACACAGTTTTGCCTTGGACATACTACGCATTGACAGCAGGAAGAAACCAGGGAAACAGACAAATAGCATGCTTAGGCATATGCAAATGTGGTCAAGTAAGAATTTAAATAAAAAATTATAGTCGTTGGAAATTTGTAATGGAATTGTCTTTACCAGTGTTGAAGCCCTTCTTCCAAGCAACTCTTCTCACTTTTCTCTGTAGTGCTATCATTGAGATAGTGAGTCTTCATTTCGTTCAGGCAGTTTGTCCATTCATCATTGAAAGAAGAAGTGAAATCTTGCATGTCTAACATTTCCTGCTTTAGCTTGCGGGTTCTACTAGCAGTATTCTCCCTAAGGCTGTGCACTGCTGTCAGAAGCTGAAGAACACATGGATAAATGCTCAAATGTAGCAAATTCCCAATTTCTATGGTAGATCATATGCTTAAATGAATTTTCTATCAGAAGGCCTACGGCACCAAGAAGGTAAGAACTGCTGCTTGGTGGAATTTACGTAAGTCAGACTCATTTGTAATCACTTGAAGGGATGAGTTAAATAGCATCTCAGTATATTCTATTTCACTCAGCTGAAAAATTATGTTTTGTATTCAAATGATTTCAGGAAGAAGCAAAACAATTGTGCATAAAAAAATATTTTATAAAGAAAATAAACAAAACCCCATTGAAATATCTTGAAATCAGTTTTCATCCAGGAAAGAATATTTTTGTATAGAGGCAGAGAAAGATGGCGCATACCCCAACTTAAGTCCAAAGAATATTTTTAAATTTTGAGTTTCTATCTGCAAACAGGTGTGACCATTGACATTTTTCCCAGGGATAAAAAATATTGTGAAGTCATTCTCAGTCTATGCCCCAAATTATGAAAGATAAAGACAAATACAAGAACAAGGAGATGCGGAAGAAAGGATTCAAAAGCAACCAAGTTCTCAAATCTATAAAACTTATATGAAGAACGCTACGAAATAGTGCAAGATTCATTTCATATTACTGTTAGAAAAAATCCAAGCAGATAGGACCAACTGTCAGAAAACATTTCCATAATAATAACCTTTGTCCAATCATTTTATTGTATATATATATAGTATCTTATTACATTAAATTAAAGAGGGTAGGGGTTACCAGAGTTTTCTTCTTAGCATTTGAACTTGCTAGTAGCTCTGCCACTTTTTCTAACAGCTGCCTTTCCTCATAGGCTGCATGCTCCTATAGTGACAAGTTAACTGATCAAGAAATATGCTAATGAGGTTCTGATAACACTGACATTCAAACGAAGGTTTTGTGCATAGTTACCTCAAACTTCTTTTCAAGCTCGCAAAGTTTCTGCTCACTAGTTACTTGAGCTTCTTCAATTATTTGGGTCAGATTGGAAACTTGCATGCTTATGGTCTTGAAGAAATCCACTGCAATTTTAGAAATAAAATGTGTTGTCTGCAGTCTTCTTGAGTGACTCTGTGTATGTCACAAAAGAACAAATTAATCTGAAAGTGATATCAATAATTCAGCAGCAAAGGGTAACCATTCAAAATCTCCAATCTATGATTTTAATGAAATAAGAACTGACAGCTGTTAACCTCTTGGTGCTGTAGTGCATATGCTGCTATATTTTCCCTTTGATTATGAAGTATACATTGTAGATCATTAATTGAAGAATCAGTCTCGAAAGAAATACTCTTAAGAATCTGTTTAATACAGCAAGGATAAGGCACATCAGTAAGCAAGTGACAAACAAAGCACTTGATCATAAGGAAAATATAGTTGCATACTTACATCTGCAAGGGAAGAAGAATGCTGAGATATTTCTGAGCCAAAATTTCCACAAGCTAATTGGGAATTCTCATAAAGTTCTTTGGCTAATTCATTGAATGACTTGATGCCCAAACCATATGAATCGTTGAGATGGACAAGCTGTGTTTTAAGTTGTTCAGTAGCCTGCAAGTATGACAGAAAGACACAAGCTAAATTGTGTCTGGAGTCTATTAAAGGCATACAACTACTCAAAATTAATTTCTTACCATTTCCTTGGTAGATAAAAGGAAATCTGCGTTTTCATCCATTCCTTTCAGTTGCTGCTCCAGCTGTGTTATACAAGTTCCCATACTCTTATGCAAAATTTCTAGTTGCTGCGTTAGTTGCACCTGAAAGTTTTGGAGAAGCATTTTGTTTCCATCTTCTATTTCATTTTTACGTTCTGTTAATCAGACATGGTTAGCCGTATCAATGCTTCAATTTTCTTTGCAAAATAATGCGCAAAACACAGTTAATCTATAGTAACTGAACACAAACCAATTTTGGCAAACATGTGAGATAACTCTGATACAGCATTCTCTCTCTCGGCTTCAAGTTCAGATGCTCGTTCGGTAAGTTCCTTTTCTAAAGAATGACAATGATTATTACCATTTGAAAGCAATCTAGTAGCATAAAAAAAAAAAAAAAAAATCAAGAGAAGCATTCCCCATGATTGCAGACATGAAGCAGATAAATAGTGATGCATAACAATCACAAACAACTGGCCAAAATACACCCCATAATAATAGCTTATACCAATAGTAAGGGATTCAAATATATATGCTCCTGTCGTCAAACTATTACATGCTTTCAAAGTAAATGAAAAATTAATATTGCCCTTCAAATGATTAATTACCAAAGTCTATGATTTTGAAGGAGAATAACTGAATATTTCGTGAATCAGTGGCAACATTTGACACAACAGAGCAGATCTGATTGGAATGCACATCAAATGTTTCTTTGGTATTAAAAAATATTTTTGGAAAGAATACTTCGGCAGTATGCTCACCAGAACTGAGAAGATGAAAAATCATATGTTCCTTTTCTTTAATTGTTGCATTTGCGAGTCTATAGCTGTCTTCTAAATCAATAAACGCCTGCTCGGTTTGCTCATATTTATTCTGCCATTAAAATATTATATGGGGTATTTTAGTCCTTTGGGTTAAAGGAGGTGAATAAGGGTAAGCATGGTCTATAAGGAAAGCTGGGGATGACAAAGTATGATTAGATGTCAAGATACCTGAGTCCTTTCAAGTTTCCTCCTTAATTCTGCTGTCAACCTGTGCTGATAATTATAGAGCTCCTGTAGTTCCCTCATTTGCTGCTCATAACAGTTATTCCTCAGCACTCTTTAAGTTGATATCCTGGGTGAACATAACAAAGTGAATAATCTTTGAAGATTGCGTTATTTACCTTGTTCTTGATGGCGGAATGGTGTTCCATGTACTCAATTTTCTTTGCCATTGCCTATATATAAGATAATAGGAAGATTTAAAGCAATTGTTTGTTGTAAGCATGAGTAGTGAAATTCAACTAAATAGCTAAGATATGAACCTTCCTTTCGGCTTCTTCATGTAGGTAATGGTCCTGTGGAATATAGATGCCATTTTTCTCTCTGGCAGCATTTACTTCTGCAGAAATCAAGAAACATAACATGCATTTGTTCATTAGGTATTAAATTTAATAAGGTATATTATTTTCTGCACTATCTAATTGATAGAGTAATTAGCTGAATTGATTTAATAGTGGAAGCACTCAACCACCTCGCTTAAGGTGCTCTATCTGTGCATAGAGGTCTTTAATCAATGTGGATTTTATTATCTTCTGATTGACCTTAAAATATAAGAACATGAAACAGTTATAGTGTGTTGAAGTGATATGGTTTTTAAATGTTAAGAGTTGAAACGCTGACAAACTACAATAAAATACTTGCCTCAGGTTTGTTCTTGATATTTTTAGCCCGGTGTGCATAATCTAGGGTGCTCAGTGTCTCCTCCAGAGAATGGATTGATGGAGATATTGTGGCAATTATGCATGTCTTTGTTTTCCCTCCCAATGAATCCCTCAATAACCTTGTCAGTTTGCTATCCCTAGTATTCCAATAAATTTTTTTGATAGGTCACGATGGTGTCAAGGTTTTGCCAGACATCCAGATTTCAAGAGAAGACTCAAGTCTATTGCAGTTCATACCTGTATGGAACATGCCCCGAGTTCTCAAATAAAGCGTTAATAACTCGACCAAGTGTTAATAGGCTTTTATTGATCTCTCCAACTTCCCTTGCTCTCACCTGTAAGATACGCATTCTTAATGTCAACGTCTCTGGGGTGAACTGTAAATTTAATGACCTCAAAAAGATCATCTCATATGTGCAAAATATGACATATCTCAGGCCTACGCAAGCATGCCTGGATTATAGAAGTTTGATTGGGAGCATTCCAAGTATATGATAAGTGGTTTATACCTCTCTTGCACCAGACCGTACTATATTCTCCGAACCAGCAAGGTCAACAAGATTGAGTTTTCCAGACCTGACAAACTCCTGGCCCTCTGGAGCACTCTCTCTAGTGTGAATTGTAATAGACAATATTGAGTGAGAACGGCTACTATCCTTAGTGAGAAGCGTATCTGCAGTCCGTCTTTTTGCACTCCCTTTCTCCAAGATTCTATAGATTTCATTTGCACTGGAGACAATTTCCTCTTCTAGGCCTCTCACAAAAACGCTTCTTTTGCCATCTTCCAGAAGGACTATTGGCCTCTTCGATTTGTTATCTAAGACTGTCGGACAGTCATCTGTGGCCAAAAGATCTGTTATTTCCTCATTGTAAAGCTCCAAAAATGTTACTTTCATGCTATAATCTGCATTTTGGGCTTCAAGAATGTTAAATATTTGCTGAACAGCTCTTGGAATTACCCCTCCATCATTCTGGAACGCTTGTTCCTAGAACAAGAAAGAAAATATAAAAATCAAGCCGAAGAAAGATTCATAGAAAAATGCATAAAAGTGCAGAAATTTAAGCTTGAAGCTTGATCACAAATAAAAAGCAACAAAACCTCTGCTCTCACTCCTCCTTGCATTGTATAAGTTTTCCCTGTCCCAGTCTGCCCATATGCAAAAATAGTGCAGTTATAGCCCTCAATAACTTCGTTTATAAGAGGTGATATGGCCTGATCATAAAACTCTTTTTGCATGGATGTTGGACCAAACACCTGGACCAAGTGCATCAAAATTACGAACCTTTGCATTGTTCTTGGTAAAAGAAAATGTGGGTGAAGCTGAATAACAAGAAGGTCGAATCAAAGAAACAATACCAACAACCGACCTTGTCAAATGTGAAGGTCCTGTATATCTGTTTATTAGCTACATTCAGAATTGCAGACACTTCTCGTCTATGCTCATCGCAGGAAATCACAATAGGTGTTTGCTCGCCTGTCTCGTTCTTGCTCAATGGCCTACAAATGCAGAACATCATCAATAAACATCCGGCCAAGGACGCACTTCACAAACCCATGCTCCTTTGGTTAATCATCCGAAGGAAAAACTGAATGTTCCCAAGTTGAAATGTTGCATTTGATTGATCCTCGTAAAAAAAGAAAAAGGGTTGGAATGTTACAACTACCAAATCGACCTTAACCCATTTTAAGATTCTAAATTTCCAGTTGTTCCTGAATATTTCAGCTATAAACTGGAGCATAAGATCAGAGAAACAATTCCATATGCTAGAATAAGTGTAAGCACCAAACTTTTCTCACCTGCAACGAATGATAACCTGGATATTCACCCCTTCATCAGGATTATTGGTCAAATATCCATCTGTGGAAGCCTTCTCGCTTGGCCGTGGAGTTTGAGCTTGTGACAGGGGAATCAGAACCCCTTTCCCTTCTTGTTGTGCATGTGAATAATCCATGATTGTTTCTATGAACTCCTTTTCTGCATGAGAAAAACAGTGATGCAGCAGAGTGTAACAACTGATCTCATTAAGAATCCTCAACTTTGTTCAAAACATAATTTTTAACTTTGCCCCACAAATCCCGCTTCAGCACAAACAACTAAAGTTTATGAATCACTTTTTCAATGTGGGCAATGGCATTTTAACTTCAAATAAAATGACTATGCATAATTAACAAGATTTCTCAACTACAGATCAGAAATCATTCACCACATTTGAGTTAGCTATTGAAGTTTACAACGCAACAACAATACTAACTAAAAGGGCTTAATCACCAAATTCATGTTCTTAACAATTTGATGAGAATATAAGATGGTGAAAAGAGCTCAAAATTACGCTTAATCATAGGCATAAAAGATCGATCAGCTCTCGAAATCCCAGGGAAAAGTTCACGGCAGAAAATTGATAACGAGTTTGGGAAGAGAGAGAGAGAGAGAGGTTGACATACTATTTGTAGGTTAAGAGTTGCATGCAGATACCAATGAAGAAGAAACTGAGACAAATAAAAATTAAATAAAAGTTGGTGATGCAGCCGTTACTTTTGAAATGAATGAGATGCTTTGAGTTTGAGATGAACGTTAAGGACACACATTTCTTGGTCCATGTCCGACCGTTAGAAGTATCAACCGTTTTGTTCCACCCAACCCAAAAGAAGTGTAATTTTCTAAATGGGCCTTTCACTGGAAAATGGTTGCAAATAGGCCCTCTCCTCTGCCTATGACATTGCTTAGGGTTCGCCCGTAGCCCCTACGTATGATCAAAATTACTTAAATTGTATTTAGAAAGTTTATTTTAGATAGGTTAAAATTTGAACTTAAAAAAAAAAATTCTAACTATGTAGAAACAAAATGAAAAGTAATACTACCATAAATGTTAGAAAAGAATTCATATTATTTTGCCATTCTACGAGTTAAAATATGGTTCACAAACATGCAATACAAGTAATTCATATATACTATTTCCATACAAGCACGCAAGAGTTTAAAATTATTTATAATATATTGGAAAATTACGTTTAAACTACGATATCTCAATTAAAAAAAATACAAATTTATAAGCTAAATGATTTGTCGAAAATCCTTTCAAACAAATACCCTTGAGTTTTTAAAAAATGCTTACACATGCATATCATATAATAATCTACTCTATCAAAACAGTACTATTTTAACATACATATTCTTAGCATAGTATATTTGCACATACATACCATCACTTAATCGTTCAAACTGACTTTTTTATTTTTTATTTTTTTTTTTGTGTTGGCTATATTAGATAACATTTCTATTTTAAAATTTTAATTTTAAGAACAATGTGTTTTTTTTTTGGTAAATATACTATAAATATCAAGTCAAACAAGTATAACTACAATAGTGTATTGTCAATTTGTTTGAATTATGGAGACTAAAATGAGATCTATATAACAATTTCATTAGAAAAAAAAAAAAAAAAGAGTTCTCTTAAATCTATATAACATATGCTCAATCTTTCAAAGATTTCAATTTATCTCTACTATTAGAAAGGGATTCTCCTTTTTCGAACTGGTTTTTAATATTCCCATATCTACCCATAAAAATTTTTAAGAAGTCCCTATACTGTATATGTATATTTTAAACATATTCCTATACCTACCCATAAATATTCCAAAAATACCCATAATCACCCGTAACTTTTCTAAAATAGTATTTTTAAAAATATATTTATTTAATATTTTTTAAAATTTATTTTATTATTATTATTACTCAAAAAGCACACCCACGGCTAGTAGTATAAAATATAGTGTTATATGTTATTATAAATTATCATATTTTGATAATTATAGAAGCATATAGCAATGGAACTTTTATAAAGATGTCGTGTTTGTATAATACCAACACTCTTTGAATACTTCGAATATCGTAGACATATTGGTGATGCATTGTAATGTGATTTTATTCTATTTTATACAGAAAAAAAATCATAATTACGATAGAGTACGTAATTTAATATCTATCATAATAATATATCTAAATATCATTATATAATATTAATTAACATATCTTTGTTGTGTCTAGTATTTGTAGGATTTGTCATGTCCCTTACACATTTTATATTTTTGCAATGTTTGGTATTTGTTCATATTTTAAGATTTTAAAATATACATTTTTTATAAATGATTTTAAGATTCATATTTTAATTTATAAACCTAATTATAAAAGTATATTTCCAATTGTTTTTTAAAATTTATCTGAACTCAAGACTATCACTTACAATCACATGTAAAGTACTTGCCATATTATGTGTGTACGTGCTCAACACACGTATGAAAAATGCACAAGAGAAAAAATTATAGATTGTATTATATATCTATTTTCTATTCAAACAACACATTATTCATAAGTTTATTTTTAAAAAATGTTCAACGCCCTTAAATTTTGGACAAATTAAGTTATGACTATTTGTAATAAAAAACTGAAATAACTTAATTTCACTTTCTATAATTCCTTAAGACTATTCTTATCTTTTCTTCATAATTTTTGAAATAAAATTTTAGTGTACATGTTTAGTAAAGGTATTAATTTAGAATTTTAATGTAAAATTAATGTTGAAACTATGATAATTTAAAGAGTCTTTTTTTTTTGGGATGTCACTCCCTACCATTATACTTACTCGAGAAGAAAAAGGATAGGATATGCCATCCTTATCACAAAACTCTTACGATTGAGAAATTGTATTGCAAGATGATTTAGTACACCCTTTTTGGAAATTAAAGGCGATTTCTCTCTAGTAGATTAGGGGAAGGGATTTTTTTTTTCTTTTTTTTGGGGTGAAGTTTTGAAACTTGAGACTACAATTCCTCAATCAAGGTTTACGGAATGGCATCCTAATTTTGTTTGGAGAAATCTAATATTGATAATGTTGGTAGTATGGGTATGATTTTTCAAGTGTTCCTTGTCCTATAATGGCATTGGTAACGTAAAAGTTAAAATGTTTAATGACATTGTTAGAACATTACAGAATGTTAGACATGATTCGAAATTGAAAAATATTATGTTTTCTCTAGGTTACTTAAAAAAAACCTTGCACAAACTTTCAACAACTCCAAGCAAGGGAATTTTGAATTAAGGTGCCAAAAAGGGTTCTATGATTGTTATCTAGGGTAAACAAGTTGACAAAAATTAGTATCGGCTATTAGGTGATACAGTTACAGGTAGTGTAGTGACTGCTTCATTGCATATTGATATAGTTGGCACTATACTCTAGCATATTGGGACATATAAGTGAGTTCAATTTGATGAAACTCCATAAGATGAAATTGTTGAAACGATTGAAAGAGTATAGAGTTTAGTTTTTGCAAGTATTATACATTAGGTAAATAGTGTAGAGTGAAATTCAAGTTAGCCTTCTAGAAAAGTAGAGGCATTTTAGATTGTGTTCACATTGATGTTTTGGGAGCTTGCGGTGTTACCAACTAGGAATGGAGCATAGTGCATTTTTAGCTTCATTAATGACTACTCTAGGGAGATTTAGGTTTATTTCATGGAAAAGTTATTTTCCAAACTCAAGTAGTGGAAGTCAGAGGTTGAAAAGTAGACACAAAGGTTAGTGAAGTGTCTCAGTTAGATAATAGGTTGGAGCATAAGTCAAATAAGTTTTTGAAAGGTTGTAAGTGTTGACTTTTTGAGTCCGATTCCTATTTTGATGTTGACAAAGCACATGTTTTTTATGTATGTATTTAGCATGTGAACAGGTCCATTAATTTAACACACACACACAAGGAAACGACGATGAAAGCTTGCAGGACTTAAAGACTATACAATCAAGCGCATTCCATGAAGTCGGAAGAGTAAAAAGATGAAGACATTTGTTTTTAATTTGTAATTGCATTTAATTTTATATCTCTTATCTGTAATAATGTATGCATTTGCATGATGTGTTTGAATGCTCAGAACGACCATAGATAGACCCTAGGAACCAGCACATCTTACCAAAAACCTTTTCCTAAAAAGACTAAAATCATATAAAGTTTTTGGAATATCTTTAGGGTCAAAATTGAGGCTAAAATGAAGTTTACGAAACTGACACCGAATTTTTTTAGTGTCTTCAAAAGGACCTAGAAAAGACCCTAGGACACTCACCCTTACACTTGTATGTGTTAGGCACTTGAATAGGGTGATTATGTATTGAAATAGGACCGAAATGCACAAAATGTGCACATTCGGTCGATCGAACCCTCATGTACAAAATACCCCAGTCGACTGAACACGGACCTAGTCAACTAATTGACCACAGCTCGATCGACCGAACTATGTAGTTCATTTGGCCCCGGTCGGCCGAACCTCTTAGAGAGTCAACTTTTTGACCACCTGGTCGATTGAGCCCAAAATGTAGTCCAACGTTCTAGTTGACAGAGGGTCCTGGGGAGATGCCCCAACGACCTGGTCGACCGAACTTAATAGTTCAAATCTTCCTGGTCGACCGAACCGCACTATTCAGAAAAATCACCTTTGGGACCCTTGCCCGGTCGACCCACACCTCAGTTCATTTCTTGCCCGGTCGACCGAACCTCAAGAACTTTGTTCGACCGAACTTGTCCTAGTCAACCGGTGCTCTCGGGTTGGAATATTTTTAAGTGTTTAAAACGTCATTAAAACTTAATTAAACTTTTCCAAAATACCGAATGTGTCCCCAACTGTCATATTTTTCACAAACTCTATAAATACCCCCTCATTACTCCAAATTAGTAACTTTTGATTAACTCTAAATTTCTCTTTAATCCTTTGTACATTAATCAAAGTTCCCCTAACTCATTTTTATTACAAAAATTCCTTCTTTAGGGCAAAATTTTTATACAAAACTCTCTAACTCTTTTCCACATTTTCATTTCAAAATTACTTTTGAAGAGAGCACATTTATTTTTGGGCTTTTATTTTTACATGCTATACTATAACATGCCATTTATTTTTGAAAAACGTTTTTGAGAATATAGCTTTGGTTTCTCTTGATTATTTCTTTGATAAATATTTTTAGGAGAAAATTGTTGGTTGCACAAATATTTTTCTTGAGCTTAACTCCTAGATCCTCCAAGTAGTTTTCATTCGCATAAATCTTTGTTGAAGAACATAGTACACATTTTTCATATACATTCTATTTGTGCAAGAATCATTGAAAGAACAACACCCTAGGTTCTCCTATATTATTATTAAAATATATTTTTGGAGAAAACTTTTTATTAGGGTTTAAATTTAGTTAAGCACCCTTACTCCCCTGAGCATTATTTCATATCATTGGAGTGCTTTTTTTATTGAGCTTATTGTGTACATTTCTACTTGTATTTTTCAGAAGCATTTTCATGTACAAAAATGGTTTTAATGTAATGGTTGGGTTCAGCCCGTTAATTGAAGTAGGGAGTCTCAGCCCCGTAAATAAGACCGATTCGGTTCAACTCGAAATTGAACTGGGGAGTCTCAGCCCCGTAAGTGAGACTAGTTTGGCTTAGCCTAGTAATTGAACTAGGGTTTTCCTCACCTCGTAAGGAAAGGATGTAAAAGGCTTTTGCTCCACCCAGTTAAGTGAACAGGTATAGTGGAATCCTTGGGGGTATGCCCAAGGCAAGGACGTAGGTTGATTTTGGCCGAACCTCGATAATAAATCTTGTGTCTCTCTCTCCCTATCTTATTTAAATTACTGTACTTTAAATTTAGTATGTGTATGACTATTTGTTTACTGTTATATTCAGTTGCATGCACACATTTACTTTGAATGAGATACACGTGTATGCATGAACCAATAGCTTAATTATTTTACATACACGCATTTAATATTAAACGGGATATGATATGTGGTGAATCGGCTAAATGTTTTAAATTAGCTGACAAGTTTTAAATGTCCAATTCACCCCCCTCTTGGGATCACTCCAATTCCAACAGTAAGTTGGAGCGAATCGTTGAACATTTTATAGTTCGTTGAACTACACAACAAAAAAGGTGGTTGAAAGGATGAATATGACCCTACTTGCGAAAGGTAGGAGTATGAGACTACATGCAAGATTGCCTTAGATATTTTGAGTAGATATAGTCAGTACAACTAGTTATACTATTAACAAGTTACTTTCTCTCAAGCTCACATTCTTAATTAGCTTTGATCCAAATTAGACCATAAATCTAAAAAATGTATTTTCATTGGCTATAAAAAAAAAAAAAGATTAAAGAGTTCAATCTATGGAATCTAGAGGACAAGAAGGTGTTAATGAGCATAAATGTGGTGTTTGATAAGGCATCCATACTAAAACACAAAGAAGATGAAAAAAACATTAAAGTTGTCAAGGAGGGACCAAAAGTGCAGGTGGAGTTTGGTAGACATTAGGACTAGCAACCAAAGATATCCCAATTTAGAAACATGATTAGTGAGAATATGAGAAACATAGTGTATCGATAGAGAGACTTAGGTGCACTACCCAAGCATCGCAAAAAAAAAAAAAAAAAAATATGCATATGATATCCTTTGCCTAATTTAGTAGCAATGGAAATCCATATTATTTCCATGATTCAAGTTTCAAATCTAAAGAGAAATAGGTGGATAGAAGCTATAATGAAAGAGGTGGAGCCTTTGCACAAAAATCAAAATTGGGAGTTGGTGGAAGCTAAGGGAAGGAAAATAGTGAGGGTGCAAATAGGTGTTCAAGAAGAAACATGATGTTTTAGAAAGAGATGGTAAATTATTCAAGGTTAGACTAGTGGCAAAAGAGTACTCTTAGAAGGAAGAGATAAATTATGATCAATTATTCTCTTCAGTTGTTTGAGAATCCATTTGGGTTTTATTATTCATCACCACATAGTTTGATCTGTTACATAGTTCTAGCTAGTCGTACTAGCCAACCTACACCTTAGCCCTCAAAGACCCCCTGGTACTATGTTTGCAATATTATATACAACATTGAATAAGATAATTGAATATTAAATGTGTTGACCTTAGAGGTCATATCCCGTTTTGATTATGAAAAATACTCTGGTATTTAATGGTTAATGAGTTTGTGTGCAGCATCAATCGAAAGTATCTGATCGGTGCAAACTGTAAGTGCACAGTATCGTAGTTTTATAATATAATGAAATGTAGAGTATCGTCCTTAGGGATTGATGTCTTAACTTTATCAAGTACCGAAATTTTACTAACCTTGATTTTATTTAGAAAGATTAATAATTTTAGACTACAAAATTTAAATAAAACTACTTTAAATAAACTATTCAAGAGAATTTAAAATTGGATGCCACTTATCAAGTTACTGATAGTGAAAACTTTTAGGAAACCGATTTCACCTAATTTCTCACTTTGCTTTACTCATCTATCTAATTAGATTTTCGTTTTGTCTGTTTGTTAGCAAATCTCCAATTTTTTTCCAAAAGCCTCTTTCGATAGTAAATCAGAACCTATTCTTGTTTATTATTTAACATAAGAAAATGCAAATTAATAACGCAAGGACGCAATAAGACCATCGATTTTTAATGCTACGTTGGTTCATTCAAGTCTTTCGATCTTTATATTTACCTACGTTAAATTATCCAAGATCTATCCTATAATCCCCTATTTCGGTAGCAAATCATAAGACTAACATCATCTAATTAATGACTAGTTAATTAAAAGCATTAACCATAGAATGACTCAAACAAATATTAATGAAAACTACTTCAAATTAGCATCAAAGAGTAAGAATAGTTCCATCTGACTACATCGTTATCCTCGAATTCAAAAATTAGTTCATTATGAAAATTAAATCTAACATAACAGATTTCACTATATTTTCTACTATTTGAAGCGTACGGGAAAAATCAGTACTCGCAGCACTGCCGTTGCTCGCCAAACACCCTGAGCACCACCGTTGTTTGCTGCCTTCCGATTACAAAAAGATTTTATTTTTCTATGCCTCTAGCGCTCCTTTACCGCTGTTCGTGTTGTTTTTCAATGCAGCGCAACACCTCTAAATGACTCCAAGAAAGAAGTTCCAAAAATAAAATTCCTCCAACCCTATTTTTCAATCTCCCTTATGCTCCCCCTGTTCGGTCTTCCCCCAAAGAAAAGCAAAAAAGATGCCCCTCCCCAAAGACGTCCTCCGCGTGTGGTGCGGCCTCCCCAGTGTGCTCTTCTGCCTCCCTCTAAAAAAAAGTTTCTTTTCAAGTCTCCAATATTCCAACCCTAGCCTCCGCCCCCAGCGCATCCATTCATGAGCCGTCCAGCGCATGGGCTGCATGCGTGGGTCACATCACCCACTCCCACGGCCCAGCGCACACTCTCGCTTATGAATGCGCATGCACGGCCCAGGTCTCCATTTCAGTTCTTTACTTCACAACTCACACCCATAGCCTACAATTTTGGACTTTCAATTTCATATATATATATATATATATATATATATATATATATATATATGTTTGTGTGTAGTTGGTAAAGATGCAATTGGAAAAATATATCTATATTTGTAAGCACACTATTTTTGACTTTTCCAATTGCATCTTTACCAACTACACACAAACATATATATATATATATATATATAGACACACACACACACATATATATATATATATATATATTTTTTTTTTTTCTCTTTAGATTTTTCTTTAATTGTCCAAGAGAACCTTTGGCGCGTACTTTTGGTACTCATGTACACGGCACGTGCATTTTTATTGTCGGCTTTAAGATCCAAAAATTATCCCGCAATAATAAAACACGAACATCCCTAAATTATCGACAAAATAGGATAATTATTTCAAATGAGTTCAATGTTGAAATCCCAAACATAATTAGACATTTTAATTAAAATAGTAATCTTTAATGCATGATATTAAAGTCATAATTAAGCAACTGTGGCGCGCAATTAGTATCATATGGTGCACGCACATAGGCTTAAAGAAGATAAAGACCCGGAATGTTTATTCATTGTAATTTAATTAAATTATTATTCGGGTCTGTAATAATTAAAGTTTAATGGTTTGTAATAATTAATACATTACATGCATGATAGGGTAGATAAACTCAAATGACCATAAGGAAACCAAATGACCATAGGACGGTCGACCGACGCTGGATTTTTTCGATCGACTCTCAAAGACCTTAGACTAGCCATAGGATAGTATTATGCATGTAAATGTTCTCTATTGACTTAAAATTAATCATCATAAGTATATGGACAACATTATAAGTAGAATGGACCGAAATGCTCAAGGATGGCATGTTCGGTCGATCGAACTCAGTTACACTGAGTTCGTTGGTCGACCGAACCCCCAAGGGTCAACAAGTTGACCGCTCGGTCGACCGACTAGAAGAATATATACAATCACTAATCGGCTGAACCTCCCTGAGTCAACAAGTTGACCGCTCGATCGACCGACCAAAAACATATGGCAAATGCCCTGATCGACCGAACCCCCACGTGGGAGATTCGAACAGCCTGGTCAACCGAACTTCATAGTTCAAAACAATCTGGTCGACCGAACAATGGATTTGGAAAATCGCTTTAAGTTGGTCGACCATCTTCTCAGTTCACTTTCACCACGGTCGACCGAACTATGACACTTGGTCAACCAAACCTTAAGTTTAGTCGATCGACCCTTTTGGGTTGGCGAATTTTTACCGAGGTTAAAAATAGTTTTATTTTTATTAACCTCACTTAAACGTTTTCTAAAATGGCTAATATGTCTTGAACGGTTATAATTTTGGGGAATTCTATATATACCCACTCATTTGCAAAAATTAGTCAAGGATTAGCAATCTAAATTAGCAAAAATCCTATGAAATTAAAAAAATCGTACTTCCATTTTTGAGCCTCCTACACTCATTCTTACTAAATTTTATTGTTTAAATCTCTTTGTAAGTGTGATTGAGTGTTCTTCTCATAGGCTTAAGCTCTCTATTGTTCTTGTTGATTGAAAGTATTTTAATAGAGAGCAAAACTTTAAGTTTCCCTAGGAGACTTTGTTAATAAGTCTTCCTTATGAATACTTCATTAAATTTTGCATTGTCATTACAATACTCAAGGAGTTCATATTGGATTTTGAGTGTTAAAAATATTTTATACATCATTTTCAAAAATATCTCTTGTGCTTATCTTTGAGAAATTTATTTTTATCTGTTTGCTTGAGTGTAAAGGATCTTTGTTTCTATACATTTTGATTGAAATTATCATTTTAAAACAAAGATCAAATAAGGCTTTACAAATTATTTTTGAATATCTTTTGTGACTTATTTTTCAGAAAAATATATGTTGAGATACTGGAAGCATACTTGTGATCTTTGTTGCTACACTGTGATTGAGAATATTATTTTGACACAAAGATCCTATGACTTACACTCTCACATACTGATTGCATTTTTTTGCATAAAACTTTGAGAGTAGATACTAAGACTACACTGAACTTATCTTATCATATCATGTGGTAGTGTATTGATTACATCAGTACATAATCTGTTTATTTGGGAAGCATATTTGTTGTACACAAATTTTATTGAGAAATATGTTGTACTCTAGGCCTGGCCTGAGGGGGCGGTAATTTATCCTGGTAAGGATTAGTTGTTAAAGGTTGAGGTTTGCCTTGTGTTAATTGACCTGGTTGTAAAGGTTGAGGTCAGCCCTGTGCTAATTGACTTGATTATTTAGGTGCCACTCCACTTGTTAAGTGATCTTATAGTGGTAATCCTTGTGCTTGTTAGCCAAGGAGGGGACATAGGCAGTTTTCAAAACCTCGATAACATTTCTGGTGTCGTCTCCTTTACTGCTTTATTGTGCATGCTTGGTTAAATTTCTATTGCTGTTTAAATTCCATCGTATATTTACATTTATTTATTTTATATGCACTAAATTGACCTTAAGCTTGTGCAATAATGATGTTAGTGGATTGAACTAGGGGATAAAATTTTTAAATACCAGTTCACCCTCCTCTTGGAATTGCATCAAAGCTAACAATTGGTATCAGAGCCTCATTACTAAACTTAAACATTATTTAGTAAAAGATCATAATGTCTTGTGTTGGTGTATTCCAATCATGTGAGGATAGGTTCTCTGCAAACCCTCTAATGTTTTCTAGTGAAAATTTTTCTAATTGGAAACTTAGAATGACTATTTTTATAAAATCATTGAATTGGAGGACTTGGAGAGTCATTACTCAAGGGGATATCGTACCTATGGAAATTGTCAATAATGTTGAAATCCCCAAATCAGAAATTGAGCTGAATGATAACGATATGAGTTTAATTCAAATAAATTTTGATGCCATGAATATTCTATTTTATGCTTTAGATACTAATATCTTTCGTGAAATAAGGGCATGTCAAAACGTTAAAGCAATATGGGAGGAACTTGACAAGAGATATGGAGCATCTAAGCATGAAAAGTCTATAGCTCCATGTGATTCCGACTCAAAAGGCCATGAAGGAGAAAAGCAGTGCTTTATTGCCTTGACCGACGATGAGGTAAATTCGTCTCCTTCAACTTTATCAAATAATTCATTATTTGATTCATGTGATAAATCTTGTGATGCATTTGATTCTGAATCATGTGATAGTTCTAATTGTGAAAGCATGCCATCTTATGAGGAATCGCAAGTTGAATATGTTAGAACTCATAAGTCTCTTGTTAAAACACTTGAATGCTATACTATTTAAAAAAAACAAGAATAAGGCATCATTGAAAGAACTTGAATCACAAATTCTTGTTAATAAAGAAAAGGATTTGAAAATCATGAATTTAGAAAACAAGAATGCTATGCTACAAAAAGAGCTTAAAGACGTAAGATTCCAACTCACAATTGAAAATGAAAAGGATCTTCATATCCTTGATCTTGAAAATAAAACAAACAATATGACTAAAAAATTTATGAAACTTCAGAATGTTTGCAAAGGTCCAGAGAACTCAAAAATTCAAGATCTAGAAAAGAAAATAGAAGACCAGTCTAAGATCATCTATACATTCACTAGAGGTAAAGAAAATTTTGAGAAACTCTTAGGTTCACAAAAGATGACCTTAGATAAAGAAGATATAGGTTTTAATGGAATTGAAAATAGGAAAAGGAAGAACCTATACATAGGGTACTTTGTAAAAGAATTAAAACATTATGCTAGTACCTCCTCCAGTCCATACACTCACACCGCATGTGTCTTGTGTAAAATGAAGGGGCGTATAAAATTTGATTGTCTGTTTAAAAGAAAAGGTGTGAAACTCAAACGGGTCTAGAGAGTCAAAGAACCATATAATCCTAACCCATCAATAATCAAAGGTAGAAAAATGGTATGGGTTGTCAAAAAGGGAAACTCCTTAGGACTTAAAGATGAACAAATTTAAATTGGAATTACATAAATGCTTTCCTTAGGTTCTAGGTTTTGGGGGAGTGATGTCTATTGGCCTACGAAGTGGTCTATGCTTAAAATGTTAAATCTTAGTATGTGCATTCATTATACACTTTCACCATATGCTATGAACATTAGAAAATCTAGCCATTATGCAATCTCAGATAAAATATCCAATTTAAACTTAACACACACACACACACACACACACACACACACACACACATATATATATATATATATATATATATATATCATAATGATTGGATAAAATATGAAAACATTGGCTATAGCATACTTGAATGAAAATCCACTTCCAAATGGACAAGGCAATTGTGCGAGGCATATTATTCTCAATGCTTAATTCATACTCGAATATACAAATCTTAAGTTAAGCATATCTTGTCCACTGCATATATTTGAGCTTTAGGGAATCCATCTCGATATATATTATTTTCACCTAAACTCATTTTTGAATATAAAAGCCTTAACAATAGCTTAGTCATCACTCTAGGCTTAAGAACTAATGATCATTAGTCCCTATTCCAACTAGTGCTTACTCAAAGACATCCTTCCATAATCAAAATTAGAGGCAACCACTAAGGGATTCTAGTTTCACTAATTAAAAAAAATATTTCCTTTTGTGCTTAAAATATAAAAATCTTCTATTTTTGGTTCACCATCCCATCCATAGGAACTCTTTACCAAACCACGATCATATCCTGTAAGGACTATACCCATTCCTTGGTTGTATCCTTGCTCCTCTATATGATCATACCTAAAGGATACTTTCCAATCACCAAAAAACAGTGTTCCAAAATTCATACTCTTTTAGTTGCTCTTTATCTAAATTGTTTGGACATATCCACTTCCATGCAAATATCTTGAATCATGTCCACTCATAATGAGTACTCTTTGAACATAACATATGTTGCGACGTCCCAGGAGCGCGTGTGCCCCGGGCGGCGAGGTTAAAATCAATTTAATATTTTCATGAAAAAACATGGTATAGGAGTCGCCACTAACCTTTAGTGCGGTTAGAACACATGATTACTACCCCGTTAGGGGTAGAATCGGTCTATATTACCAGAGTTAGGCTCGGGAGTTCGGTTACGCGAGGGGAAGGTACGAGCACCCCCTACGCGCCCATTCTTACGAACGGTACCTAATTAATTTAAAATTATCCCTAAGTTAATCTAATAATTCTTTAAATTACTCCCTTTTTTTTATGAATTTATAAGTACATGTAAAAAATAAATACATAAATAAATAAATAAATAAATAAATAAAATAATAAATAAATAAAGATAATATATATATATATAGATATTCCCTCAGAGCTTAGGGTACGTGATGCCCGAAGGCTCATACCATCGCAATAAAATCATAGGGAAATAAAAAACCAAAAAATATTTAATAACAAAAATGTAATAATACTAAAATAGTTACAAGTTAATACAAGTACTAAAAATAAATCAGTTGAATATACGTATGCTTCAAGTGAGAATAATGATAGTAATAATAATAGAGATAATTAATACAATAATAATATTAATAGTAATAATAGATAATACATTAATGATGATAATAATAATGGTAATAAATAATAGAAGTAACAAAGATAATATACGTATTTTGATAATATGATACTTACCTTACTATTAACACGCAGTTAAGGACATGCACATATATATAAACAATTAATTAAGGAAACAAATCAGTCTTAGGATTAAAATATGGAAACTAAGTAGCCCTAAGATTAATCTGTAAATATACAATAATATATATGGAAAACAATTAATAAATTATGGTAACAAAATCAACCCTAACCAACAATGATAATACAATAAATCAGAATATGATATACAATGTTAAAAATATATAACAGTAATGCAATAATTTTAAATATGCAATAATATACAATATCAATAAACACAAATATATAATAAGGATAAAGCATCAAACAATTAAACATTAATGTGGACATCCTGAATAAATATACAAATAAAAATAAATATATTGTCATACAAACCCCCTAAATACATATACAAATAATAATAAAAAAAATTGCATATATAACAATGATGAAATATTAACAATAAAAATGCCCTAAATAAATATACAAAACATGAATACCTAAGCAATGCTTTTTACAAATAATAAACAACAATAATATCTAGTGATAATAACAAATGATACACAATAATAACTATATGTTAACAATATGAAATAACAAACCCTAATAAAATAAGAACATATATATGACTACAAAAACAATACAAAATAACAAATCGCAATATTACTTACATAATATAAGCATACATTTGATAATAACATGATAAGTAAAAAAACCATAATATTACTTATTTAATAATTATGCAATTCAAAATTTTAAAAATTGAAACCAGCCTCAACAAATATAAAGGAAACCTACAAAAATGAGAAAACATTGATTAGTATCTACAGTAATTATTTCAAGAAATCTAAACAAATATCACTGCAATAAAATGAAATTATATACACAATATTTAGAATTTTAACATATATACAATAGACGCCTAGATTTGAATATTAACTAAATACCACAATAAATAATATATTAATATACTAAAGTCTTAAACTTTGAATATTAAAAAAAACATGAAAAGAAACATAAAAGAAATACACGTGCACGTGTGTGTGTGTGTGCAAATACAGCAGTGGCTTACCGTGGGTGTTGCCGGAGACGAAGGTGGCTTCGGGTGGTTGCAGCAGAGTTGCAGAGGGAGAGGCGCGTGAGGGAGCTGGGCGGTGACGGTGACCTGACGTGACGAATGGGTGAGGATGGAGAGCTGCTGCCGGGGTTGCAGAGGTCCTCGGGTCTGCTTGTGGTAGCTTGAAACAGAGGAGCTGCTATGGCTGCCTCGGCTGGACTTGGGGAGGTCTGATGGTGCGTCGTGGCCGTAAGATGGAACGCCAGAGCTGGTCTGCGGTTGCCGCCGCGAATGAGGGTGGAAGGCATCTACAGGAGGGTGGTCGGAGAATCGCAGCGGGTCCTGGAATGGCTGGAGCTGTGGGGTTGCGTGACTGTGTAACGGCGAGGATTGGACTGGCAGGAAGTAGAGGGGTTCAAGAAGAAGAAGAAGAAGAAGAAGAAGAAGAAGAAGCAAAGGAAGGACTGGCCGTGCTCTGGCTTGGCTGTGTGCAGCGCTCCCGGCTGTGTGTGCAGCAAAACAGGTTTTTTTTTTTTTTTTTTTTTTTTCTTGCTGTGCCTCTGCGCGATGTTGTGCCTCTGCAGCGCCCCCCCTCCGGCTGTGTGTATAAGAGCCTATATATAGGCTTCTAACCAAAACCCTACACCAAGCCCTAAATAATAATAATAAATAAATAGTAATAATAATGTGCAAAATAATAATAATAATAATAATAATAATAATAATAATAACAAAATAATAATAATAATAAAGATAAAAATACTAATACTGATAATAAATAAATAATATTAATGATAAAAATAATAAATAATAATAATAATAATAATCAAGAAAAATAAAAATAAGCAAAATAATAGTAAAGTAATAATAATAAAAATAATACTATAATAATAAAGTAATATCTAAAATAATGATAATTATCATAATAAAAATAATAATGTAAATAATAATAAAAAATACTAAAAATAATAATGATAAATAATTAATAATGATTATAATAGTGAAAATAATAATAATAATAATAATAAAATAATAATAATAATAGTAATAAAAAAATAATAATAATAGCAAAATAATAATAGTATTAAAAATAATAATATTGGGCCTGGGTAAAAATAGGTTGTCTACAACATAAATTTTAATCTTTCAAGAGTATTAATCCAAAATTCCTTTCATAAGCTCTCAAACATTAAATCAAATCCATTAGAGCTTCAGCTTTGGGAATTAAGTTAAATGACTAAAATGATTGCTATTGGTTTCAACATATATGAAAATGTAATAACTGAGAAACCTATGCATGAATGATAAGAAAGACAAGCCATTTGAACTTAGGCCTCTCACGTATTGTAAATCATAAGAAAAAAG
The DNA here is from genome assembly GCF_029873635.1 of Malania oleifera. Taxonomy (NCBI): domain Eukaryota; kingdom Viridiplantae; phylum Streptophyta; class Magnoliopsida; order Santalales; family Ximeniaceae; genus Malania; species Malania oleifera. The sequence goes on from NC_080423.1 coordinate 71,112,198, forward strand.
GCAAATATAGGCTTAGAACTCTCAAAGAATATTCATTGTGACTTTTTGGTCCATTAATCCTAAGAACTCAAAGCTAAGCTAGAATCATTGAAAATAGTATAACTCTTGGTTATTGAACTTGAAGATGAAAGAAAAGGCATCAAATGAGTTGAGCGCATAACTCAGGGGGGGCATATATTCTTTCATGATTATATACATTAAAATGCTCTCAATTTTTATTTATGCTTATATGTCTGTATGCTCTTGTGAAAACAACTCTGCACTAATCTTGTAAGAACCCAAACTATGATAGGTGGGTTTAATTAATTAAGAGAGGGGCGAGATGGTAATTTAACAAGCTTCGTCGACGAAATCAGAGTTCGTCGACGAAGGCCTTAATTTTTTTATCGACAAAGTTCAGAGGCTCATTGACGAGAAGAGGTCGAGGGGTTTCGGAAAATCAAAAATCTCAGGCTCGTCAACGAGGCCATCATCTCATCGACAAGCTATCTATATGACCTCGTCAACGAGGACGCAATTCGTTGACGAGAACAACTGAGTCAAGGGTACTATAAATTGATATTTTCATTACTTCTCAGCTAAGAAATCTTATTTTCTCTCTCTATCTCTCTAGAAACTCTTCCTACTCTCCATCTCTCTAGAATTCTTCGTCATTCATCGTGAGAATCGTTAATCTAAGGTTACCACGAGGATCGTGGAAGAATTCTCTACAAGTTCTATGGATCGGATTTTCGGTTCAACTATTTTCGAGTTTTGGCGTAAAATCGAGGTAAAAATCGATTTTCAATTTTGATCTGGTAGTTTTATAGAGAACAGTGTTGCGAGTATTTTTTGTACTAAGATTTGTAGGTTTTGGAACTCGGTTCGCTAGTTAGAGGACTTGGAGTTCAGGATTTGATCATTGGGGGAAGGTAAGGGGAATTATATTTATGTCGGTTATTTTTGAAATCGGATTTGGTAGAACTGTGGTTTACGGTCCTGTGTACATTATGGTTACTCATCTAGGGGGGATCTAATGGGTAAAACTATGGGTTTTTCATGATTACAGTTTTGGGAAAAAAAGGGGCAATGGGTTGCATCCTTGGTTTTGTTGAAAACTGTATGTATATGATGATTTATATTGTGTTATAGGGATGGCCGTGCCTTGACTTGTTTAAACTGTATGTGTTTGGAAAACCATGATTTTAGATTACCAAATGAGTGTGGTTTGTTTAGTTATATGAGCATGCATAGTTGTGTTTTGTTGAAATGCAAGTAGGAACGAGATTCCAAATTTGTTCGAAGTACTGAGAGTGTCCGACCCTATATCCATGGGCATATGAAATCGTTAGGCCATGTTTGGCAAGAGTGTCCAACTCTATATCCGAGGGCGTGAGCTTTAACGGCTGATCACTGAAGGGTGTGGATCCACCAGTTTGTGTCTATACGATGTCATGAGACTTTGGGACTATCCATGTGCCGGTGGTGCGGTGTTTCGTTGGTTAGCTGCGGGCCAATGCCGAATATCACAAGCCGGTTTCAGGACAAAGGGTGTGACGACACTAGAATTGCTTGATCATGTGTGTGTACGTGTATGCACTATTGTGAAATTAGTACTAGAACTGCATTTATCTGTGTATATGTTGCGTCATAATAACATTCAAATTCCACACACCGATATAACCTGCATTCTTCCTTACTAAGAGGTGTCTCACCGCTGCTGTATGTACATATTTTTTAGGTCTTTCGAGTAACCAGAACTAGCGTCCTTGTGTTGGGAGCGTAGTGGCTAGTGTACTGCGGTAGCGCTTAGGTAAGTGTTAGGACTTTTGTTTGTGGGTTAGCATTTTGAGATATGTTGGGCACCCAATTGTACATTGTTTGATAGAGTCTTGATTCTGTTATTGTATAAACTCTAGTATGGTACCAATTATGTGTAGTATGACCTTTCTCCGTTGCATATATTCTATTGTGTTTGGATGCATTTTGGGTGCCTAGGTACCCTACGGGGTCGAACCCTCATCCATTGTCTTGTATCTTTGGATGGTTTGTATGATACAAGGACATGTTAGACTACATTTTCACCCTGGGTCCCATTTCTGGGTATGGGGCGTGACAAATCTCATAACTATCCATTGTTAGTTACTGGTCATGTCATATGTTGGATAGTTCATTTCTTTTACGAGTTGTTGATTGAACTATTGAAAAGCATGCTTGTGTTGAAGGCCTCCTACATTGTGGATGCAGTGATATATTTTGCATGCTAGTTGTGGATATTAGGTTGTGGCTTGCTTTATATGATTTATCTGTTGAAAACATCCCACTATCAGGTACAAGTTTTATGGGAAAATGTGTGATTTGCAGACGACATGCTGCCAAAATTTCGACAGGAATTTTCCTAACATAAAACTTTATCCAAAGATGATTATAATAAAATTAAATTCAAAATATTTTGAAAGGATGAGTGAAAATCAATTAAATAATTAAACTTCATCCTAGCATAATCATCATACATTTAAAGGAGCTCAGCTCCATCCCTATAGAAAAGGCTCAAAGAACTTATATGCATCATTTCACTTTTTGAATATTGAGGCTATTCTGATATCATTAAACATTATATCTAGCACTTAAAGTTCTATGATTTGATATTAAATGTTCTTGGGTCATGAATTGCATAGAATGCCTTAATATCTATTTCCGATGCACTTGTTGTCTATAGGGATGACTATACTAATTAGAGATAAATATTGTTAATAAATATCCAGTATAGTTGTTGAAGAATGGTTTGTGTGCTCACTTATACTTTGGCATATTCAATGAAATCAATCCCTTGCAAATTATAAGTAATTTATTTCATCTAAGCCATGGTTCAAATTGATAGGGGAGCATCTAAACTGTCCTATTATGCTCTCCATCTTTTAACTTAGATATGTTTTAAATATAGTGTGGCATGTGCTTAAATGAAATGATCTTTGTGAAAATATTAAGTTGATATTTATTATTTTGCCACAAGCTGTTTGTGTTTGCCATATGATCTTGCATGTGATTTTTAAATCTTTAGGATCATCATGGTTGTGTTTTTTTGGTTAAATTTTTGTATGTGCTTAATTAACAAACCAGAAAAATGTTGCTTGCTTGAATGATATTTTAAATTTTTTTTTTGCAAGCAACCCCCAGTACTTTAAGCAAACATCTCCACATAGGATAATTTGTATAGTTTTCATTCACACCTGCACAAGGTTCATATCCACACAGAATACATCGTCCACACAGGACTCCCATTCATACAAAAACACACGGTCCACACAAGACTATCATCAACGCATGGTCCATACAGGACTGGTCCACACAGGACTATCATATATACAACATACATGTTCACATAGGACTGGTCCACACAAGACTATCAACCACACAGGTTACACGGTTTACACAGGACTAATCATCGCATAGATTACAACACATACCATCATGTTCATGGTAAATAGGTAAAACAAACTCGTCATACCACTGCCAATGTTTTACCCTCAATATAAACGCTCATATAACGACCTCCTTATACCACTACCAATGTTATATGATGATTATATTAGGTACGAAATAACGACCTCCTCACACCACTACCAACGTTATATCACAATTTACATGAACAACAACACAAATCAATAACAAACCAACCACTAAAGCACATCCACGTATCTACCACAGTATACAATCATACAGTATCCACAACCAACCAGTATTTCAACCAAGTAGAATTCATAGCCCAAACAGTATTCAAAATCACACAATAAATCATAATTCCATAGTACTCGCAACCATTTAATTATCAAAGTTAATTTCATGTCACACGATTTTTTCCAATATAATATATAATCAAAAATAATATTTTCAATGCCTGCACTGTTCAAAATAATTTACCTAAATATAGATAGAATTTTATACCCAAAATTAAACTAGTTTAAAATTAATAAAAATCTGTTATAAAGTATTTCCCCTTACTTGCTCCTCAAGTTCCTGCCTAAACTGAACAGAAAATGAGACATTGTAATCCAAAATTCTCAACTCACTCAAATCTTAGAAAAATATTCATTTAATTCTACATAGTCTCCAAATAATTATATTTAACAAGGAAACTCCAAGATATCTCACTTACCCTGATTTTGGAGTGAGTCCCGAATACTCGAAACCAAAAATCTGCTCTGCCTATGTTGCAGAGAATCTTCTCAAGAGTCTCGTGGTAACTTCTAATTGTCGAATCAGGCTAAATCAGGGCCAGATTCAAAGAGAGAAGGCAGAGGGGCCATTTTTAGAGAGAGAAACAGAAGAAAAAAGAAATCCTTGGCTAAAGATTTGATTTTTGCCTATTTATAGGCAACTTGCCACGTGGCCTCATCGACGAGACATCTGGACTCAACCACGAGCCCAAAAACACAGTTCGTGGACAAAACTAGGAGCTCATCGATTAAATTCAGAAATATAGGAACCTCTCTCGGTAAACCCTCGTCGACAAGACATGTATACTCGGTGACGAGCCTCAGAGGATGGCTCGTCGACGAGAAAATGAAGTTCGTCGACGAGCGCCTGCTTATTACCTTTTAAAATTTATTTTCCCCTTCTTCTAGTTCCTATTTTCCTTTTATTATCTTTATTACTATTTTAAATAGTTAAAATTTTCCGAGTGATTACATTCTCCCCTTCTTAAAAGAATTTCATCCTGGAAATTCGTTAATCTCCCATTTTCACAACTAAAAAGCTAACTAACCACATTCATACTTTTCAATAAATTCAAACATATGCAATGTCGAATCATACAAAGTCAACAAAATTAATACTTATGCTAACGTAGACATATTACCTGCACCTTTAGCATTATCCCCCTCAGGTGTACCCAACATATAAACACGTGTCAGGGCACCGCCACCGCGAGGCACTGGGTTATTCCTTTGATTTTGATTTGGAGCGGGTGCATCTATAGCACACGACACTCCTACTACGGCATTCTCCCCAATGCCGCTGGTTACATCTAGGGTAGTGGGGGCGTGACGAATCGCCCTATCGTCCCCGATCATTTATTTCTAGTCTTTGACCTACAACATCTCTATCTCCCCTCCATGAACCTTGTCTGACATTTATTTGAGGATGGCAAGACACATGTATCCTTCTTCATTCTAACGCCTCTACACCTCTCTGCAGACTCGACTCTGCAACAGTGGCTTTCTCCACCAGTTTCACGAAATCCTGAATCTGCAAACATGTCATGCGCTCTTGAATCCTCTGATTCATACCCCTTTCAAACCATCTTGCCTTTTGGAATTCATTTGGAACCATAGAAGGTGTAAATCGAGATAGTTCTAGAAATTTAGTAGCATATTGTTGAATAGTGAGATGCCCCTGAGTCAGGTTGAAAAATTCTTCCGCTTTTGCATTTCTGGTGGTGGCAGGAAAAAACCGGTATAGAAGACATGCTTGAATCAACCCCAGTCATCGCTATAAGTACCGCTCGCTGTTCTTCCAACAGCTTCACTACGTGCCACCACCGTTTAGCTTCTCCAGCTAGCTTGAAGGTGGCGAAAAGAACCTTTTGCTCCTCAATGCAGTTCAATACTGCCATTATCTTCTCCATCTCTTGCATCCACGTCTCAATCTTGATCAGGTCAGTACCACCCTTAAAAGATAAGGGTTTCAAATGGGTGAATTGATCAATCGTGTAACCCTAGTGCACTAGTGGGTAGCTTGTTCCCCCCGAAGTCTTGTCTCATCTTTTCCCTAACTTGACGAGTTATTCCTCGCAACAAACGAGAAGTGTCAATCTCATCCTCGTTGGAAGCTCCCAACTCGCTTCCTCTTCCTTCATCCACTCCTTTGCTTCTAAAATCCATTCCTAAATATATATATATATATAACAAAGGAAAATTTAGAATCTCTACATCTTAATATATATGACAAAATCATAAAATAAGAAACAAATTTAACATTCAAATCCTCAATTAAATATCCAAAATCCAATTATCCGCAATCATCTTAACCATCAAATTCAAATTCCAATTTCTAGTTTCCCTGCTTGGAAACATTACCATTGATGGACTTTCCGTGGTTTTTTGAAACCGTCGGCTGATTCAGAAAATCACAGAAGTCTGTTAAGGGATTTCTAGCTCTAGGCTATGAAACAAACTCAAACTCCTCTCAGTACCCTAACCTACCTATTCCTACCCTTATCCAACTCAAACCTTTACTCTGGTATTATTTCTCCTAAAGTATGCAAGACCATTATGCTCTGATACCAACTATAACACCCCGAACCTGCCATACAGGGCTCGGAGTGTTATGAGACCAATCATACGTCTTTGGTACCATTCACGTAGTGGAATTAATTAAATAACCTCAAACAAAATACCAGGGTTCTATATTTACATATGCAAACCCATAAAGTACAATCTCATTCTTCATATTACATAACCAAAACAAAATATATAGTAAACATAAAACTAATCACATATCTGTTCTGGTATCCACTCACAATACTAACCCCGCCCTGGAGCTATCTAAGCTCGATCACCTAGAAGACCTGAAAATATTAAATATTCGCCGGGGTGAGACACCTCTCAGTAAGGAAGAAATAAGTTACAACAGTGTGTGGCTGAAGTGTTTAATATAATTACAAAATACACATACAATCATATTTCACTATCAATAGTAGCTAAGAAAATGCATTCATAATCACATCATTGTCGACTTCTCTGTCACCCAATCTCATACACACATACGTAATTATTTTTTTACTGATAATTCTCAAGAATAAGGAAGTCTACCTGCCCAAACAAGTAGATTCCCTTTACTCTAGTGCTAACACCATGGAACTCACCTTTCTCAGTAAGCCATCGGGTTATGTATCCAGGTAAAGTCTCCAAGAATAGGGAAGGTCACCCACCCATACAAGTGACTTCTCTCTGCTCTCGTATTCATAGATAATTACCAGAGCACTCACTTTCCTTAGTAAGCCCTCGAGTGGAGAGTTCAACGTTACCATAAATGCTCATGTAATTAAGGTGACACATATCCAATGTCGTCATTTCACAGAGTTCCACACATATACGCATACCACAACCAATCCACGCAGGATAATTTGTACAGTTTTCCTTCACACCCACACAAGGTTCATATCTAAAATGAATACATCATCCACACTGGATTCTCATTCATACAAAACACACGGTCCACACAACACTATCATAAATGCATGGTCCACACAGGATTGGTCTAGATTGTTGACCTGTAGATGAGTTTGTGTGCAAGACCAATCGGAAGTATCATATGGTGCACGCACATGGGCTTAAAGAAGATAAAGACCCAGAATGTTTATTCATTGTAATTTAATTAAGTTGTTATTCAGGTTTGTAATAATTAAAGCTCAATGGTCTGTAATAATTAATGCATTACATGCATGATAGGGTAGATAAACTCAAATAACCATAGGGAAACCAAATGACCATAGGGCATTCAATCGACGCTGAATTTTTTCGGTCGGCTCTCAAAGACCTTACACTGGCCATATGACACTATTAAGCATGAAAATGTTCCCTATTGCCTTAAAATTAATCATTATATGTATAAGGACAACATTATAAGTGGAATAGGACCAAAATGCCCAAGGATGGCATGTTCGGTCGACAGAATTCAGTTACACGAAGATTTTCGGTTACCTGACCAGATATATATATAGGCAGACCTAGTCGACCGAACCTCCTCGGGTCAACAAGTTGACCTCTCGGTCAACCGACCAAGATTATATGGGCAACGCCCTGGTTGACTGAAGCCCCATGTAGGATATTCCAACAGCCTGGTCGACCGAACTTCATAGTTCAAACTAGTCTGGTCAACCGAACCACGCGGATTTGGAAAATAGCATTTGAAACCCTCAAGATGGTCGACCATCTTCTCAGTCCACTTTCTCCACAGCCAACCGAACTATGACACTCGGTCAACCAAACCTTAAGTTCGGTCGACCGACCCTCTTGGGTAGGCGAATTTTTACCGAGGTTAAAAATATTTTTATTTTTATTAACCTCACTTAAACTTTTCCTAAAATGACTAATATGTGCTGAATGATTATAATATTGGGGAATTATATATATACCCCCTCATTTGCAAAAATTAGTCAAGAATTAGCAATATTAATTAGCAAAAATCTTCTGAAATTAAAAAAAAAAAATTCCTACTTCCATTTTTAAGCCTCCTACACTCATTCTTACTTGATTTTGTTGCTTAAATCTTTTTGCAAGTATGCTTGAGCGTTCATCTCAAAGGCTTAAGCTCTCTCTTGTTATTGATTGATTGAGGTTATTTTATTAGAGAGTAAAGCTTCAAGTTTCCTTAGGAGACTTTGTTAATAACTCCTCCTTAGGAATACTTCATTGAGTCTTTGAGTTTTGAATTGTCATTGCAATACTCAAGGAGTTCATATTGGATTTTAATTGCTAAAAATATTTTATACATCATTTTAAAAAATATCTCTTGTGCTTATCTTTCAGAAATTTATTTTGAGATATTTTCTTGAGTGCTAAAGATCTTTGTTGCTATACATTTTTATTGAGATTATTATTCTAATACAAAGATCAAATAAGGCTTTACATATCATATTTGAATATCTCTTGTGATTTATTTTTGATAAAAACATCTGATATATTTGAAGCATACTTGTGATCTTTGTTGCTGCACTGTGATTGAGAATATTATTTTGACACAAAGATGCTATCACTTACACTCTCACATACTGATTGCATTATTTGATAAAAATTTGAGAGTATATACTAAGACTACACTGAGCTTATCTTATTATATCATTCGGTAGTGTATTGATTACTGTTGACTCTACGAGTCTAATCCGATTTTGATAATGAAAAATCACTTGGTATTTGATCTGTGCATTGAGATTTCGAATAGGAACTATATTTAGCATGCACGGAAGAATTACAAGTCATGGAAGCCATAAAGAATAAAACATACACAACTTGGCAGATCCATGAAACTCAAAGAGTACAAGAATGAAGATGCAAGTACTAAGTTCAAGAGCGTCATAGGAAATGGGTACTTAGAACTCATGTATTTACATTTTCATATGATTTAATTTGAGGCTCAAATATACCCTAGAATGACTTTAGGACTCATGCATTTCATAAACATCATTAGGAGACATTTATGGCCTTAAAAATATTTTTGAAATCCTAGAAAATATTTTTATAAAGGAACTAAGAAAGATAGCAAAGCAGATTTTTTAACTAGAAAGAGAAAATTCAGAAAATGGGAACTTCAGTAGCCTGAAGTTAACCTCAGTCGCCTGAAGAATTTCTTCAGGAGACCAAAGATTAAGTTCATTCGCCTAATGAATTAATGGTGAAACACAGAATCTGGCCGAGGCACTTTGGTCGCATGAACTTGGCACTTCAGGCGCCTGAACTCGTTACTTCAGAAGCCTAAACCCTACTTCAGTCGCCTGACCTTGTATCTAGAATTGATTTTTTGAAGCACTAAGGAACTTCAGTCGCCTGGGCACTTAACCTAAGTCGCTTGAACTTGCGGGAAAACTTTAAAATTTAATTTTTATTAATAGAACTCACGAGATATTTTTTAATCCAATGGTCAAGATTAATTCTAAGGGTAAGACACCTATATATTGAACTTCTAAACCCTAGTGTGGTAGCTAAGACAAACGATAAGAGAAGAGAACATCTTGTTGAAAATGGAATTGAGAAACTTGAACGTCTTGATATATGATTGCCTGCACTACAACTTACAATCATCAAGTTTGGGCAAATCAACTCAGAATATCAAAGGGAATCTATTTCCACATCTTGATTTCAACTTCGTATTGAGGTTTGGTAAATTCGTTTAGTGTTTTTCAAGAGTTTCTCATATCATCATCTGTTATTGAATATCGTTAGAGAGTTTGATCTTGAGTGTTCCTAATCATATAAAGATTATTTTTTTGACAAGTTTCCTACTTGAGAAAGTTTTATTTTGCCATTGATAAATATTTTTCAAAGAACTTCTCATTTCAAAATCAATTGTTGAAATAGGCTGAGTAATAGATAGTGAATATACTTTCATATAAATTATTTAGATAATCTCACTACTTGATAAAGGGTTTCATCATTGGTTGAATAGATTTGATTCAAGTGTGTGTTTTGTTAAAGGATCTATATTTTAGATATTTAAACACTTGATTAAATATCCTTGGTACTCATAAATATATATTTTATTTAGGGATATTTTCTGAAAGATATTACATTGAATTTTTTGATCTTTGGAATACATATCATATATATATATATATATATATATATTTGCATATTACAAAGATCGTGCTTTGATTGAATAGTTGAAAGAAAGATTTTTTATTTTGATCTTTACAATATTAAAGACAAATTTTTGACAAGATCATATTTGATATTTGTGCATCTTGTCTTCGAGGCTATTACTCATACAAATATTTTGGAGGATTTGATAAAAGAGAATTTGTGTGTTGAAGCATATCATTCATAAACGATTGTATCGTTTCATACATTCTGAATTTTAAGTTTCATTATATGATTATGTATTAAGAATTTGAATTGTACTCACTAACTTTGTTGGAAGCAACTTTGAGCTTTTTACAGATTTCATTGTTTTCACGGTTCGGATTGTGAATCAGGTTTGAGGAGAGAGTTATATCTCTTGTAAGCAGCGGAGTAGGAGGAAGTTGTACCTTT